>NC_074702.1:5575543-5674117 GCF_029448725.1 Salvelinus fontinalis
CCATGTTGGAACAAAATCCTGTATTACCTGCTGCACTACAGGAACAGGGTTCCCTACCCCTGCACTAGGCCATAGTAAACAGAGTATTTGAGCGGCGTTGAGCGGTCGGAAATCGCTCTTGGAGTGATGACGCCCCAGCGTTTCACATCCTTCCCATGGCTCGGCATTCACAGGGGGGGAAAGTCTAAACTTCTGCTCCAAATTCGCTCCATTCATTAAAATCACCATTTAACCAACACCCATCTATTTTTGTGACTACCTGGACCTACCATTTGGTTTTGAAATATTGAAAACCATATGATTTGAATGAAACGTATTTGAATAAACATGAAAAGGTGAATGTAAGAAGCGCTCATCATTTCAAAATGTTTTAGTAAACAGCATACAGTATAAACACTGTAAACAGGTCAGGAAGCCTAAGAAGGAACAACAATTCATTATTTAGGCTATATTATTTCAAGCATATGGCCTACAAAGAAAGACATTGTGAAGCATTTGCGAGTGCGACACTAGGCTGGTAGAGAGTCGGGACATTAAGAGCTCAGCATTTAAACAACATTTAGTTGTATTAAATTATTATAGTCTATAAATTGCGCATATAGGCTGTGACTTACTTAGAGTTAAATACAAATTAAACGAAAAATGCCTTAATATGCTAAAGTGCCTTTGAATCCATTTTTAGAAACACCAGTTTGGCCCGAGTAGTGCTTGCCATGGTGCCTGGAGAGCAGACCCGCGGCGCTTTCAGAGCCACTGGGGATGCTAAACACCCTTTTGGCCACTCCTGCCAGGCTGGGCAGAGATGCGGAGTTTTTACATTTATTTATAGGTATAGGCCTAAAGGTTTTTAGGCAAAATAACCCAATCAAAATGGAAAGCTCCTTGAAATGTGGAATATGCCAGGCCTATTGGGCGAAAATCAATGATGGCCTATTGTATAGATAATGAAACACAAATTAAGGAAACTTTTAAGAGCTCAGATGTTTTGTTTATAGACACTTTGCTACAATGACACACTTAATTAACTACCCATCTCAGTCCTTTCAGCATGTGCACGTAATAAGTACACCATCATGCTTTCGGGACATTATATCACCACACTCCCTCTTCTTTATAAGTCACCTTGCTTTAACAACTTTATGTTTTATCAGTTTCTTTATGTAAATATTTAGTGAACTCCATGACAGTAGCTAAAGCAAGGGGCTCTAGCAGCACACAAGAAGACTACAAATGCATGCTGGGTCGGTCCGGGCATGCCCTGAGGTGTTGAAGTGAGCGTTACTGGAGCGAAATTGGAGCGGGCGAGAAAACCGAAACTCGCTCAGCACTCCAGTCAAATTGGGCACGCTCCTCGCCCCACCCCAGCGCCACTCCGCTGAAATACTCTGATAGTAACTAATGTGGATTTGAAAATGCCTGATAGGTTTAAGCAATATGGTAATAGCTTGCTGGTGGAATTTTGGCATATTGCTTTTACCTATTCCAGTCATCTCAGATTTGCACCTGTGTGTTTTAAAGACTAGTGCCTAGGGAGTAGGGGCTAGGGCGTGGGGTTGACTTGGAGCTGGTAAGAGACTAATGGCTAGTGGCTAGGGAGTAGGGTTGACTTGGAACTTGTGAGAGACTAGTGGTCAGGGAGAAGGGTTGACTTGGAGCTGGTGGAGAGACTAGTGGCTAGGGAGTAGGGGCTAGGGAGTAGGGTTGACTTGGAGCTGGTGAGAGACTAGTGGCTAAGGAGTAGGGTTGACTTGGAGCTGGTGAGAGACTAGTGGCTAAGGAGTAGGGGCTAGGGAGTAGATTGATTTGGAGCCGGTGAGAGACTAGTGCCTTGTTGTGGGAGTCAGTCAGCTGTCCATGTTGACCCCATAACGTGGTGTGACTCAACAGGTGTGTTTTGTGTGTCAGGGTCAAGCCAAGTGGTATCTGTTACTTCACCATCATGCAGAGCTACGGTGTGTGGATCAACATCAACAACATGCAGATATCTGACACTGAACTATTAGAGGACCGAGAGCTCAGATTCATTTCATAGTGTTTTTAGATTGGAGGAGATTATTTCATAGATTCACAGTAAATGGCAAGTGGGATATCAATAAATGAAAGTATTTTTCAAACAGAGTACAGTAATGTTTTACACATGGGAATAGTCAAAAGCAATGTCAGACAGACATGTGTTGTTATTTTGGGTTCTGTATTGAAATGAGCTAATGTTTCGCGATCCTATGATTAGAGGTCTGTTCATCTTTGGTCGGTGCGTGTGACCCTGTATGCCACAGAGGGAGGGCCCAGGAGAGAGCGTGTTCACGGCCCAGCCCCCTTGACGTGACAGCTGGGTGAAGCGGATTTAGACAGCAGCCGTATCTATCTCCTAAGTTAAGCAGTGTCAAACTGAACTGAAGTTGGGAACGATTGGAAATCCGCGTCAAACAAGTGTCTGTTCGGTTCCAACGAAACCTACCTTAAATTAATCGTTCTAAATAACCTGTGCTTTCACAGAGCTGACTGATCTCTGTGAGATTGCAAAAACATTCTCTATAAAACATTGTTGCCTACCGTTTACCGCAAAAATGATGATGCACTCGTCTCAGAAGGACACAACATACACAAAGATATTTGTCGGGGGTCTTCCATATCACACCACGGACTCCAGTCTCAGGAAATACTTCGAAGTGTTCGGTGATATCGACGAGGCTGTTGTTATAACAGACAGACAGACTGGCAAATCCAGAGGTTATGGATTCGTAAGTATTATAGATGTACATTTGAATGTCATTGGGATTGATCGATCGATTGCGTAATTAGTTTATGTCATATATTGTTAAATGCAGACATTATGGGTAGAATCTAAAATGTTTCCAGCACCAATATGTCTTAAATGAAAAAGGCTATCATTAGCCTATCCATAACGAATCTGATGTCACTTCATTGATTCACACCATTTTGTAGCCCATTTATGAACGGTCAATGAATTGCATTGCATGAACAGTTCCTGAATGGGCTAACCATTCTATTCTGCTAAGTATTCAGCTGAAGCTTTAGGCGTGGGTTCTTGGGCTCAGCAGGCCCACGACGATGTGATGGAATCATCCTAGAATTGCTGACTTGTGCTTCATAAACCATGTCTTTACCTTCAACTAATAAAGGAACATTTTTCTCTACACTTTTCCTTATTCTGATTGTAATACCCTCATGCTTTTCTTATTGGAACATGATCAATACTTATAAATGAATTGTTGTTCAATGAACAGCTTCCCACTGAGTGAACATCTGATCAATTCAGACAATGGAAACATGTATTTATTTCTTATTCTTCCCTTTCCATCCCTCAGGTGACGATGGCAGACCGGGCGTCTGCGGACCGAGCCTGCAAGGACCCAAACCCCATCATCGACGGCCGGAAAGCCAATGTGAACCTGGCCTACCTGGGGGCCAAGCCCAGGGTCATGCAGCCAGGTGAGGGGATGGACGCGCTGGCGGAGGGCTACGCCACACGTTTATTTCACAGCTTGGACGACCAAGGTGGCGTACAAACAATGACGAGCTGCTAAAACGAGCAAACTAACCACCTGCTTACAGTGTGTTTTCACACGGTGTGTAGCATGGTAGATGTATAGCATGGTAGATGTGTAGCATGGGGTTTAGACGAAGTCTACTGTAATGGGGGGAACTAGCAGAACAGACAGTGAAGCTAGTGTGAATGAAGATACGTTATGATTAAAGTGTGTCTCCATTTTTACAGACACCAAATGTTTAAAATGTGTTTTTTCCCCCTACCATTTACATGATCTATAAGAACTGGAGCAGTTACATTGGAAGCACTGATCACATTTGTTCTAATGGAATTATAATGTATTTATAATATGTGTATGAGTCACGCTTTAGATTGAACACACAGCGGTAGAGTTAAAAACAACTTGTTCTTATTCCAGGTTTCTCATTTGGTGTTCCTCAAATCCATCCAGCGTTCCTCCAGAGGCCTTATGGGTATGTTATGGCATAGTGATACTCCTTGTCTTGTTGGAAGTGTGTCATATTAAAACACCGTATTTCACTGCACCTGTCCAGTGTATGTCACAATAACATGTATTTTATTTTTATTAACATCTTTTACAGGGTAGAAAATGTTGAACTAGTGTAAGGTTGTAGAATGACCGTAACTTTCCCAAGATGTTCCAGAAAACCTGGTTAGAAGATTGTGACATTGGGAAAGTTACTAGAATTTTGCATCTCTAAACTAGTGTTAGAATATCCTACTGTAACACCACCTGTTGTCTTCACAGCTGCTCATTTTGAATGATCTATGTGCCCGTTTCTATTCTTACCCGCAGTATCTAGGGATTTTCATCTTTTAAAAAATAGCTTGGATTGTAAAATGTAACATTTTCCTTCTCCAGAGTTGTGTAACTGTAAGTTCCCTGCCCATTCATTCTCTGTTGAGTGTAGAGGTGGGACTGTGTCTTGTGTGGTGTGCATCTCTGCGTGCCATTCTTAGATTCTAAAGCGTGAATCTAATTCTGATTCTAAACGTGATGTCACCAGTTGTCAATGTTGTCTATCTCTCTCTGATCTGACAGGCTGGCTCACGGTTCAGAAACTGTATCTGATGGAGGGACATGATGGTTTGAGGATGAATAGCTGAGTCTGCATTGGGCAGATCACTAAGGTCTTACCAGTAAACTCTGACACACACAAACAAGCTGAAATGGTGATTAGATGCATGGAAGTTGTTTTTCTTTTTCATTTTTCTGTTGCGGTTTTCCAGAGTCCATAGATTGGTGTGTGTGCCTTTGTTTCAGTATGAAGTGGTGTTCAGCTGGACTGCGTGCTTCTCTTTACTTGCAGTGGGGGGGTAGGGGGGGGGGAGGAATATTTCTGCAGACTCTGAGAGTTTAGTATTTCAGATTTAACTTTGTCATGGGGTGTTGATGCTGATCTGGGTTTTAAACTTGATTTTTAACGATTGATTGTGTTGTAGCCTGTCCCCCCCCCCCCCCCCCCCCCCCCCGTTTGTTAGTTAACAACGTTATCATATGTTTTGTTGTTGATGGGGTTGATCACCAGTGTTGCTACGTGACTTGTCTTGGACCTTCCGAACCCCCCACACAACAACACAACTCCTGGCTGCATGTTGGAGATCGTTTCCTGCCTTTGGTTTTCTCTGCTCATAATGTTGTGGTTTCTGTTTTCTTTCTCTAATTAACCCGTTGCTTCCTCCTGTAGCTCACATCATCATCTTCTCTCTCTTTCCCTCCTGCTCATGACGTAGACCAGGAACCAACTCAGTGAAAGATATTTGATGGCTAGAACTAATGTTATAAAAGTAGGGTGTATATTACTGTAAACGTTTGAAGTTTAAATTGGTATCTTTCAAGGATTTAATGTAATCTGTCACAAGAAATCTTGTGGCCTTTTGGTGTACTTCAGATTATCACAGGTATCTAATAATCTCTGGTCCTCTCTCCGGCCTTATCACAAGTAAAATATATGAAATAATTAAATAAGATGATTTTAAAACAGAAAATAGAATGACAAAGCTGTAAAACATTATCCTAAATACAAACCATCAAGTTAGTGAATACCATTGGTGTTTATATTGAGAGTTTCAGCATGAAATTATTCTAGTTATTTTACTATGTCAACATGTATTTGTTGTCAGTGTTTTGGAGTCCAACTGGTGGCAGGTGTGATAATAGTCACTAGTTGGAAGAGTTGCAGAGTTAAATTAAAATAATGCCATTGTTGATTAGATGCTTTTATTTGATTAATTAGGCTATTTTTACTACAACCATATGGTCTATGTACTAGAAACTCCAGGACAATATGGTACAGATATAACAAATGAATAACATATAATAAAACAATTCAAGTATAAATTACCAAAGTTACGATAGATTGCCATAGATTTTCTGTTAATTTACCAAAATTACTGAAGATTCCAGTAACTTTTGTAAATTACTGGTAGTTTTGCAACCCTAGCTAGAAGAAGTCTGAAGCCATAAACCACTCTAGAAATGTGTCCATATAGAGAAGAGAAAGAGTGAGAGAAATGGCGAGAGGAAGGATGAAATCGGAGAATGGTGTCACTACTGTGGGACACACGAGACAGTATGTTTCTAGTGTGGATGGATTCGTAATGGAGCCAGGCCACTCTACTGGAACAATACAGGGAACGGAGATGACTGAGAACACCTACAGTTCCAAAAAGAACTCTTTTATTCAAACGGACTTCCTGATCCACTCTGTTGTCGCTCATTGGTGACCCAATATCTCATTTGTTTTAATACCAAAGGTCTGATACTTGTTCTCACTGAGTGTAAACTGACAGCAAATACCATTCTAAGTAGATAGTAGTGTGGAACATAGATTAATACTAACCAAGACATCCAAGTAGGCTACAGAAGTTATAACCTTTACCATGTAAAACATACAGCATATTTAAAAGGCATACACACAGCCAGTAAACATGGAGTGTAAACTGATCTCAGATAAGTTGTTTGCAGAGTGGTAGACTACTGGTTAGGCAGCAGCTGTTCACAGTGTTCTACACGGCTTCTCAAATTCCGCTGGAAAATGAGAGTCGCTCGGCGGTGCCCTAAATAATGGATGTCGTAGACAGGGCCTTCGCTGGCTCGATCACTCGCTCGCCGGCGGACAACAGGTGGGCTGCCTGAGACATGTGCCTGGGGGCCGGGGGGCCTGTGTGCCTCTGTTCTAGGGGATTACCCATGTGTCTCAGTGATTTACAAAGCACCTTTATTTAGCCCTGAACTTTCAACACAAAATGGCCGCCTGCCCTGTCGTCCTCCAACCAGAGGAAAGGTTCATGTCGATCGGACCAGTTTTAGCAGCAGCAGCAGGAGTAGGACCTCTGCCTGTCCTCTGTGTCTTCTACAACTCTGCCTGTCCTCTGTGTCTTCTACAACTCTGTCTGTCCTCTGTGTCTTCTACAACTCTGTCTGTCCTCTGTGTCTTCTACAACTCTGCCTGTCCTCTGTGTCTTGTCCTCTGTGTCTTCCACAACTCTGTCTGTCCTCTGTGTCTTGTCCTCTGTGTCTTCTACAACTCTGTCTGTCCTCTGTGTCTTG
This sequence comes from Salvelinus fontinalis, assembly GCF_029448725.1. Lineage (NCBI taxonomy): Eukaryota > Metazoa > Chordata > Actinopteri > Salmoniformes > Salmonidae > Salvelinus > Salvelinus fontinalis. Next base: position 5,582,629 of record NC_074702.1, read on the forward strand.
TCCTCTGTGTCTTCTACAACTCTGTCTGTCCTCTGTGTCTTGTCCTCTGTGTCTTCTACAACTCTGTCTGTCCTCTGTGTCTTCTACAACTCTGCCTGTCCTCTGTGTCTTGTCCTCTGTGTCTTCTACAACTCTGTCTGTCCTCTGTGTCTTCTACAACTCTGCCTGTCCTCTGTGTCTTCTGTGTCTTCTACAACTCTGCCTGTCCTCTGTGTCTTGTCCTCTGTGTCTTCTACAACTCTGTCTGTCCTCTGTGTCTTCTACAACTCTGCCTGTCCTCTGTGTCTTGTCCTCTGTGTCTTCTACAACTCTGTCTGTCCTCTGTGTCTTCTACAACTCTGCCTGTCCTCTGTGTCTTCTACAACTCTGCTGGACAGACAGGTGGACTCTGTTACAGTCATAGAGAGACAGACAGGTGGACTCTGTTACAGTCATAGAGAGACAGACAGGTGGACTCTGTTACAGTCATAGAGAGACAGACAGGTGGACTATGTTACAGTCATAGAGGGACAGACAGGTGGACTCTGTTACAGTCATAGAGAGACAGACAGGTGGACTCTGCTACAGTCATAGAGAGACAGACAGGTGGACTCTGTTACAGTCATAGAGGGACAGACAGGTGGACTCTGTTACAGTCATAGAGAGACAGATAGGTGGACTCTGTTACAATCATAGAGAGACAGACAGGTGGACTCTGTTACAGTCATAGAGAGACAGACAGGTGGACTCTGTTACAGTCATAGAGAGACAGACAGGTGGACTCTGTTACAGTCATAGAGAGACAGACAGGTGGACTCTGTTACAGTCATAGAGAGACAGACAGGTGGACTCTGCTACAGTCATAGAGAGACAGACAGGTGGACTCTGTTACAGTCATAGAGAGACAGACAGGTGGACTCTGTTACAGTCATAGAGAGACAGACAGGTGGACTCTGTTACAGTCATAGAGAGACAGACAGGTGGACTCTGTTACAGTCATAGAGAGACAGACAGGTGGACTCTGTTACAGTCATAGAGAGACAGACAGGTGGACTCTGTTACAGTCATAGAGAGACAGACAGGTGGACTCTGTTACAGTCATAGAGAGACAGACAGGTGGACTCTGTTACAGTCATAGAGAGACAGACAGGTGGACTCTGTTACAGTCATAGAGAGACAGACAGGTGTACTCTGTTACAGTCATAGAGAGACAGACAGGTGGACTCTTACAGTCATAGAGACAGACAGGTGGACTCTGTTACAGCCATAGAGAGACAGACAGGTGGACTCTGTTACAGTCATAGAGAGACAGACAGGTGGACTCTGTTACAGCCATAGAGAGACAGACAGGTGGACTCTGTTACAGTCATAGAGAGACAGACAGGTGGACTCTGTTACAGTCATAGAGAGACAGACAGGTGGACTCTTACAGTCATAGAGGGAGACAGGTGGACTCTGTTACAGTCATAGAGAGACAGACAGGTGGACTCTGTTACAGTCATAGAGAGACAGACAGGTGGACTCTGTTACAGTCATAGAGAGACAGACAGGTGGACTCTGTTACAGTCATAGAGAGACAGACAGGTGGACTCTGTTACAGTCATAGAGAGACAGACAGGTGACTTCTGTTACAGTCATAGAGAGACAGACAGGTGGACTCTGTTACAGTCATAGAGAGACAGACAGGTGGACTCTGTTACAGTCATAGAGAGACAGACAGGTGGACTCTGTTACAGTCATAGAGAGACAGACAGGTGGACTCTGTTACAGTCATAGAGAGACAGACAGGTGGACTCTGTTACAGTCATAGAGAGACAGACAGGTGGACTCTGTTACAGTCATAGAGAGACAGACAGGTGGACTCTGTTACAGTCATAGAGAGACAGACAGGTGGACTCTGTTACAGTCATAGAGAGACAGACAGGTGGACTCTGTTACAGTCATAGAGAGACAGACAGGTGGACTCTGTTACAGTCATAGAGAGACAGACAGGTGGACTCTGTTACAGTCATAGAGAGACAGACAGGTGGACTCTGTTACAGTCATAGAGAGACAGACAGGTGGACTCTGTTACAGTCATAGAGAGACAGACAGGTGGACTCTGTTACAGTCATAGAGAGACAGACAGGTGGACTCTGTTACAGTCATAGAGAGACAGACAGGTGGACTCTGTTACAGTCATAGAGAGACAGACAGGTGGACTCTGTTACAGTCATAGAGAGACAGACAGGTGGACTCTGTTACAGTCATAGAGAGACAGACAGGTGGACTCTGTTACAGTCATAGAGAGACAGACAGGTGGACTCTGTTACAGTCATAGAGAGACAGACAGGTGGACTCTGTTACAGTCATAGAGAGACAGACAGGTGGACTCTGTTACAGTCATAGAGAGACAGACAGGTGGACTCTGTTACATTCATAGAGAGACAGACAGGTGGACTCTGTTACAGTCATAGAGAGACAGACAGGTGGACTCTGTTACAGTCATAGAGACAGACAGGTGGACTCTGTTACAGTCATAGAGAGACAGACAGGTGGACTCTGTTACAGTCATATAGAGACAGACAGGTGGACTCTGTTACAGTCATAGAGAGACAGACAGGTGGACTCTGTTACAGTCATAGAGAGACAGACAGGTGGACTCTGTTACAGTCATAGAGAGACAGACAGGTGGACTCTGTTACAGTCATAGAGAGACAGACAGGTGGACTCTGTTACAGTCATAGAGAGACAGACAGGTGGACTCTGTTACAGTCATAGAGAGACAGACAGGTGGACTCTGTTACAGTCATAGAGAGACAGACAGGTGGACTCTGTTACAGTCATAGAGAGACAGACAGGTGGACTCTGTTACAGTCATAGAGAGACAGATAGGTGGACTGTTACAGCCATAGAGAGACATTTTCTCCTCTAGTGAGGTTTCCAAAATGTCAGTTAGTCTTTTAGAAAGTAATTAACTCCCTACAGTTTATGAAGAGGATTTCAAATTGGGCTACCTCTGACATTTACCACAGTCAGACCACACCACTCAACAGCTGATTTAACAACCCACCTGTAGCCTATAATGAAGAAGAGAGAGAAGAGAGAAGAGAGAGAAAGGGAATAGTTATGAGGTCACTGAGACAGAGGAATGGACTAGTTATCCTCCAGAGTTGACGGAGGTCATGCCATGTGCTGCTGTAGGAGAGAGAGAAGCTCAGCTTGTCCTTTAGTGATGACAAGAGGAGAAAAAATAGCCTCCAGCCTCTCCTGTCACTCTCCCGGACGTGTGTGTGTGTGTGTGTGTGTGTGTGTGTGTGTGTGTGTGTGTGTGTGTGTGTGTGTGTGTGTGTGTGTGTGTGTGTGTGTGTGTGTGTGTGTGTGTGTGTGTGTGTGTGTGTGTGTGTGTGTGTGTGTGTGACATGGCACATCTTAGGACAGTTTTAACACCTGGTCTCTGTTTGCTGGAGGTGACTGACGCTCAGGGTGGAAATTGTGCCCAATCTGCCCAGATACACAGGCTTAGATCACTCCATTTATACCCTCTCTCTCTCTGTCTTTCTCTGTCTCTGTTTCTCTCTCTGTCTGTCTCTCTCTCTCTCTGTTTCACTCTCTCTCTCTCTGTCTTTCTCTGTCTCTGTTTCTCTCCCTGTCTGTCTCTCTCTCTCTATCTGTCTCTCTCTCTGTCTGTTTCTCTCTCTCTCTGTTTCTCTCTCTCCCTCTGTCTCTCTCTCTCCCTCTCTGTCTCTCTCTCTTTCTCTCTCTCTCTGTCTCTCTCTCTTTCTCTCTCTGTCTCTCTCTCTTTCTCTCTCTCTGTCTCTCTCTCGCTCTGTCCCCATCTTGCTCTTCCAATAATAAACATATTTATATTTACTCAACCATAGTTTCTGGAGTTAAACAAGACACCTGGATTCATTATAAATTCATGTACACCACTACTCACTACAGGATTGATTGTCAGAAATGTTACTCGTCGCGGTACTCACACAATAGTACTTATTGAAGCTCTATTCAGTAGTACTCATAGCAGGACATAGAGCAATTTTAGAGAAATATTTCTAACAATAATATTAGAAAACTAAAGTATGTAATTTAATAATAGAAAATGTTGAAGTGTGAACATTCATAGATAATCCGTCTGTCTCTCTGCCACATGCTGCTACGTTTTCATGTTCCTCTATGAGGCGTTTCATTTCAGTTGACTTTGTGTCTGAGGACTTAACGTGTGTGGGCATGTGGTGTGTGGTGTTGGACTGATTGTATGTTGACTGGGATAGGTTGAGTTGCAGTTCTTTCTTGATGTGTTGTGGTGCTGTGCGATCAGCTGGCATTGTGAGAGAACCCTCGTTCAGACACAGAGGGCTGGCCGGTCTGTCTTCTCTAATGCCTAATTAAAGGATGTGATTCCTGAGCTTCAGACAGAGCTGCTCTGGTTTCATGATGATTTCTGAGCTTCAGACAGAGCTGCTCTGGTTTCATGATGATTCCTGAGCTTCAGGCAGAGCTGCTCTGGTTTCATGATGATTCCTGAGCTTCAGGCAGAGCTGTTCTGGTTTCATGATGATTCCTGAGCTTCAGACAGAGCTGCTCTGCTTTCATGATGATTCCTGAGCTTCAGACAGAGCTGCTCTGGTTTCATGATGATTCCTGAGCTTCAGACAGAGCTGTCTGGTTTCATGATGATTCCTGAGCTTCAGACAGAGCTGTTCTGGTTTCATGATGATTCCTGAGCTTCAGACAGAGCTGCTCTGGTTTCATGATGATTCCTGAGCTTCAGACAGAGCTGCTCTGGTTTCATGATGATTCCTGAGCTTCAGACAGAGCTGCTCTGGTTTCATGATGATTCCTGAGCTTCAGACAGAGCTGCTCTGGTTTCATGATGATTCCTGAGCTTCAGACAGAGCTGCTCTGGTTTCATGATGATTCCTGAGCTTCAGACAGAGCTGTTCTGGTTTCATGATGATTCCTGAGCTTCAGACAGAGCTGCTCTGCTTTCCTTTTGGCTCGAAACCTTCTCTTTTTTTTTACCCAGGGTTCCATTGGGTGGTGTTGCTGTGTTAATGAAATGAGGACTGGGTTGACGTTGTTTTGTCTTTGTGACGCCTGCTTTCCTGTGTCCCAGATTGCCGAGTGGCTCTGTCTGTCCTCTGACCTTTGACATCTTTGTCCTGCAGGATCCCAGCCCACTACGTCTACCCCCAGGCCTTTATGCAGCCAAGCACCATGGTCATCCCTCACAGCATGCAGTCGCCCGCCGCCACGGCCTCCGCCGCCTCCTCCCCGTACCTCGACTACACAGGAGCAGCCTACGCTCAGTACTCCGCCGCAGCTGCCAGCGCCGCGGCCGCCGCTGCCTACGAGCAGTACCCGTACGCAGCCTCCCCGGCCCCTGCGGGCTACATGGCTGCAGCAGGGTATGGTTATGCAGTCCAGCAGCCCCTAGCAGCCGCAGCCACCCCAGGAGCTGCTGCTGCAGCTGCTGCCTTCGCCCAGTACCAGCCTCAGCAGCTTCAGGCAGACCGCATGCAGTAACTGACCACAACTACTACTATTACTGAGCCTGGATAACAGAAGAGGGGGAGGCTATAGAGAGGAGGGGGGAGGTCCTACTCACCCCCAGGACACTACAAGGGGAGAGGTGGGGGGAGAGTGTAAGGAGGGGGGAGGGATGAAGAGTGGAGTGGTGGTCGTCAACCTTGGCTTTAGAACATGCAGCGCTGCTACCAAAAGAGCCTGAAGAGAATCATCTCATAACTGAAGAGAATCATCTCATAACTGAAGAGAATCATCTCATCACTGAAGAGAATCATCTCATAACTGAAGAGAATCATCTCATAACTGAAGAGAATCATCTCATAACTGAAGAGAATCATCTCATAACTGAAGAAAATCATCTCATAACTGAAGAGAATCATCTCATAACTGAAGAGGATCATCTCATAACTGAAGAGAATCATCTCATCACTGAAGAGAATCATCTCATAACTGAAGAGAATCATCTCATAACTGAAGAAAATCATCTCATAACTGAAGAGAATCATCTCATAACTGAAGAAAATCATCTCATAACTGAAGAGAATCATCTCATAACTGAAGAAAATCATCTCATAACTGAAGAGAATCATCTCATAACTGAAGAAAATCATCTCATAACTGAAGAAAATCATCTCATAACTGAAGAGAATCCTCTCATAACTGGAGAGAATAGTTACTTCATTATTCAAATATCATCAGTGTTGTCATCACTAAAGTATTGTTTTTTGTTGTTGTCATTATATCAGAAATATTTAATATTTATTCATCAGGACAAATATCTAGAATTATTATTTAAGATATGACCTCATAACCAACCAAGTTTAAGTTAATAATTTTAAGCATATTTAATGTGTAGTAAATTAAATGTGTGATTTTGTACAACTTTCACAAGTGCACTGAATTCTAATCAGGTATTTTTCCCTCAAATTTCTTAAACGAGATGGTCAAACCAAAAACACTTTTGGTCACTTTTCACCTTTAATACTTTTAAACCTCCATTTTGAACTATGCAATTTGAACTTGTAAAAGATATTTAGTGAAATATGTCTTCAAAGAAAAAATATATATATACAGTTGAAGTCGGAAGTTTACATACACTTAGGTTGGAGTCATTAAAACTCTGTTTCAACCACTCCACAAATTTCTTGTTAGCAAACCATGGTTTTGGCAAGTCGGTTAGGACATCTACTTTGTGCATGACACAAGTAATTGTTCCAACAATTGTTTACAGACAGATTATTTCACTTATAATTCACTGTATCACAATTCCAGTGGGTCAATAGTTCACATACACTAAGTTGACTGTGCCTGGAAAATTCCAGAAAATGATGTCATGGCTTTAGAAGCTTCTGATAGGCTAATTGACATAATTTGAGTCAATTGGAGGTGTACCCGTGGATGTATTTAAAGGCCTACCTTCAAACTCAGTGCCTCTTTGCTTGACATCATGAGAAAATCAAAAGTAATCAGCCAAGACCTCAGAAAAAATTATTGTAGACCTTAACAAGTCTGGTTCATCCTTGGGAGCAATTTCCAAACGCCTGAAGGTACCACGTTCATCTGTACAAACAATAGTACGCAAGTATAAACACCATGGGACCACGTAGCCGTCATACCGCTCACGAAGGAGATGCGTTCTGTCTCCTAGAGATGAACGTACTTTGGTGCGAAAAGTGTAAATCAATCCCAGAACAACAGCAAAGGACCTTGTGAAGATGCTTGAGGAAACAGCAAAAGTATCTATATCCACAGTAAAACGAGTCCAATATCGACATAACCTGAAAGGCCACTCCGCAAGGAAGAAGCCTCTGCTCCAAAACTGCCATAAAAAAGCCAGACTACGGTTTGCAACTGCACATGGGAACAAGATTGTACTTTTTGGAGAAATGTCCTCTGGTCTGATGAAACAAAAATAGAACTGTTTGGCCATAATGACCAGCGTTATGTTTGGAGGAAAAAGGGGGAGGCTTGCAACCCGAAGAACACCCTCCCAACCGTGAAGCACGGGGGTGGCAGCATCATGTTGTGGGGATGCTTTGCTGCAGGAGGGACAGGTGCACTTCACAAAATAGATGGCATCATGAGGATGGAACATTACGTAGATATATTGAAGCAACATCTCAAGACATCTGTCAGGAAGTTAAAGCTTGGTTGCAAATGGGTCTTCCAAATAGATAATGACCCCAAGCATACTTCCAAAATTGTGGCAAAATGGCTAAAGGACAACAAAGTCAAGGTATTGGAGTGGCCATCACAAAGCCCTGACCTCAATCCCATAGAAAATTTGTGGGCAGAACTGAAAAAACGTGTGCGAGCAAGGAGGCCTACAAACCTGACTCTGTTACACCAGCTCTGTCAGGAGGAATGGGCCAAAATTCACCCAACTTATTGTGAGAAGCTTTTGGAAGGCTACCCGAAACGTTTGACTCAAGTTAAACAATTTAAAGGCAATGCTACCAAATACTAATTGAGTATGTGTTACGCATGTCGTTTGAATGAGGAGACCAAGGTGCAGCGTGGTAGGCGAACATCTTACTTTTATTAAAATGAACACCGAAAAACAACAAAATACAAAACGAACGTAAAGTTCTGCAGGCTACACGGCAACTATACAAAATCAAGATCCCACAAACTAAGGTGGAAAAAAGGCTGCCTAAGTATGATCCCCAATCAGAGACAACGATAGACAGCTGCCTCTGATTGGGAACCATACCAGGCCAACATAGAAATACAACATAGATTGCCCACCCTAGTCACACCCTGACCTAACCTAATAGAGAATAAAAAGGTTCTCTAAGGTCAGGGCGTGACAGTATGTAAACTTCTGACCAACTGGGAATGTGATGAAAGAAATAAAAGCTGAAATAAATCATTCTCTCTGCTATTTTTCTGACATTTCACATTCTTAAAATAAAGTGGTGATCCTAACTGACCTAAGACAGGGAATTTTTACTAGGATTAAATGTCAGGAATTGTGAAAAACTGAGTTTAAATGTATTTGGCTAAGGGTTATGTAAACTTCCGACTTCAACTGTATATAATAATGTTACTATAATAATGCTTGTACCTATGCAAAACAGTGAGCTAGAGGAGTGATGTTAGCTGTCTGCTGTGTTCCTATGGGGGTCAGATCAGATCCAGTGAGGACAGAACAGCTACTGGCCTGAAGCTTTACCTGTCTATAGAAGCTGCTCCTCTCTCTATGTTGGAGCACCAGCTACCACACACACACACACACACACACACACACACACACACACACACACACACACACACACACACACACACACACACACACACACACACACACACACACACACACACACACAGACACAGACACAGACACACCACACACACACACACACCACACACACACACAGACACACACAGACACACACACACACACACACACACACACACACACGGAATGTGAAGCTTTTATATTCTAGAATGTTTTTCCTAATGTGCCTTAAAATATTGGTATTTGGAAAATATTTCGGTATGTTTTAATTAGAAAAGACAGATTTGCACCCTTTAGTTAGAGTCAGGGAGTAGGCCTGTATTGAATAAATAATGTGCTCATGTTATATCAGAGGTATGTTCTCCTGAGATAGTCACATTGTTATTGTCATGTATGTACTATAGCTACAATGATGATAAACACTAAATATAATGGCATGAAGTAAACCTTTTCTTCATCTATACAAGCGATTTTCTTGTTATTTTGTAGATATCTTTCTCTTTCTAATGTGTTCGAACAACGATAGAGAAATGTTACAGCGTAAACTATTAGATATACATTATAATACTCTCTATCCTAGAAAACATACTTTTTTTTTCCATAGCTTTGATTTTGTTATTCACTTTGTGAGATTGACTGTTTTACAATGTTGGGAACTTTTTATACTTGAACTGTTTCATACAAAGGAATATGTTAACACACGCTATATATTTTTAAGAAGAATACTTTGAATGTCACTGGACATAAACTACCAAGTCTCTCAGAGATTCCAGTACAATATTCTATTTATCTTGCCTTTTCAAATGTGTTGTTCTGCAAATACAATCATTCATTTAATTAGATTAAATAAACAGCCTTTTAGCTACTTATAGTCGTATTGTAGTTTGTACATAATTACACAACTGACAGAAAGCAGTTCACTGTACATCAACCAAGTCTCACCTGCTGGGGCACATCCTTCTGTCAAACACGATCAACACCTCATCAGTCTGATCTCTTATTGAGAAGAAACCTTGTCTTATCACGGGGAACGTATTGGAGCTACAGGGTAGGTTAGAAGAAACCTTGCCTTGCCTTATCATGGGGAACGTATTGGAGTTACAGGGTAGGTTACAAGAAACCTTGCCTTGCCTTATCATGGGGAACGTATTGGAGTTACAGGGTAGGTTAGAAGAAACCTTGCCTTATCATGGGGAACGTATTGGAGTTACAGGGTAGGTTAGAAGAAACCTTGCCTTGCCTTATCATGGGGAACGTATTGGAGTTACAGGGTAGGTTAGAAGAAACCTTGCCTTGCCTTATCATGGGGAACGTATTGGAGTTACAGGGTAGGTAGGCCATACAATGTACATAGGTGAGGTCCAATGACATGTGAAGGACACAGTCAGGGTGAGAGACTCTTTAGAGGGAAACAGCCGTGCACTGATCCAGTCAGAGGCTGCATCCCAAATGGCACCCTATTCCCTATATAGTGTACTACTTTAGACCAGAACCCTATGAGCCCTGATCCAAAGTAGTGTACTGTATAGGGAATAGGGGGCCATTTAGGAAGCAGACGATGCTATAGAGTTTGGACAGCTGAAGATGGGGACAGGTGGGAAAATACATTCACTTCCAAAGAATGTACCAACTGTAAGAGACACTACTCCGCTCTTAACCGTCAGACCATCTCTGTCTACGTGTGTCAGGTCTGAACAACGGTGGACTGAAGTCTCTTCCAAAATGTTTCTCTTCAAAGATTATTCTAAGACTCAATTCTAAATTTAACTTAAATTAATTCAGGTGAGTCAGTGTCTAGTTCATTTCTATGTGGAATTTGAATGTCCTAGTTTGCCAGTTTGGTTGCTGTCCATGGTGCTACATTCCCATGCTGTTCATGACACTGCTGTTTATGTGATATATGATTGGCCTGACAAATCAAAACAAACTAAAACCAGGAAGAGGAAGCTGAACTAGACAACTTGTATTATTACTTCACTTGATCATCTGAAGAAGAAAAAATCTTGGTTGGTGTCCTCTAAACATTAACTCTCCAACTGGAGAGATTCTGAGGCTTGTTGATTACATAATCCCCCTCTCTTGAGAGATTCTGAATCTTGCTGATTACATTTTCCCCCTCTCTTGAGAGATTCTGAATCTTGCTGATTACATTTCCCCCTCTCTTGAGAGATTCTGAATCTTGCTGATTACATTTTCCCCTTCTCTTGAGAGATTCTGAATCTTGCTGATTACATTTTCCCCCTCTCTTGAGAGATTCTGAATCTTGCTGATTACATTTTCCCCCTCTCTTGAGAGATTCTGAATCTTGCTGATTACATTTTCCCCCTCTCTTGAGAGATTCTGAATCTTGCTGATTACATTTTCCCCCTCTCTTGAGAGATTCTGAATCTTGCTGATTACACCCCCCCCCCCCCCCCTCTCTTGTTAATAATGTAGATCACCTCTGAAACGTGAACCTGCTATGTTCCTAGAATGGTAAGTAGGTGAACTCTATCCCCTGATGTACGCATCCCAAATGGCTCCCTACAGTATTCACTATATCGGTCCCTGGTTTAAAAATAGTGCACTACATAGGGAATAGGGTGCCATTTGGGATATAGTCTAATCTCTCAACCCTTCCTAGAAGGGTCCTTGGTCTGCCAACTTGCAGCCACAAGTCTCTCTGACAGCTACAACTCTCCACTGAGTATTTCATCAGAACATATCAGTTGACCAATGTAAAATACATACCGTATCATCTTTACCATACCCTGATGATAAACATCCACGCTTCAATTCTATTAACACACATCTACATAATGAAGTACACTATACTGTATTCAGAAACCCTTTTTAATGGGGCTTTGACTTCATTCATGGTGTTGAATCTTATGAGATAGTTGATTGGTTCCTACATGACATTCCCTGCTGTGGTCAGTCAGGAAGACCAGCTTAAGGTTAGCGGTATTTGTGTGTGAGTGTGAGTGTGTGTGTGTGCGTGTGTGTGTGTGTGTGTGTAGGAACAAATGAAGCTGCAAAACCTGCGACTTGACCAGTCAGACAGACAGAGAGGATCCTGGGAACTCGTCTTTCCCCTGTTTCCACCTGGTTAGAATCCTTTTGAATTCCAGGCAAATCGGAACTTCAATGTGGGAATAAAGTTAAGACCACTGATGGCCACGTTAGTCACCATTAGTCTGTTTCAGTGGAATAGAGGACATGGTATATCGTGTTCTATCTGCATTTAAGAGTTACAATACGATACATACATTATTGTTCATTTTCATGGAGATACATTTTGTGAGGCCAAGAGTTGGTCATTTTTACGACAGCTGAACCCTATTAGGCAGACAGACAGCTGCAGAATGTCACCTGTCAGGCCTCAGTGTCTGAGTGTGTGCAGGCACAGGGAGGACAGGTGGTGGCCCACAGTCCCTCCTCAGTGGCAGGAACATTAAGATAGAGGAGTCCTCTTTATATCTGTGCCATAATAGTGTCTTTGACAGCATGGGCAGCGGAATTTAGGCTACAACCCCAGGAATCCCCACCTAGTTGACTACTTTAACTACTTTAAAATGGCGGAAGCATGCTGGAAGCCCTCAATGGTGCTGCCCATGCTAAAACTGTCTTTTGTCCACTAGAGGCCTCTATCATACTCAATGGGAAGGAGGAACAACAAAAGCCTTCTTGTGTTTTGTAAACAAGACCCATGATAATGTCTTCATTTCTCCATTCTGATCAATGTGAGAAAGAGTTAGACTAGGTCAGTGTCCTTGAATTCAACTAAATGCTAAGCTTGTGGTCAGTTCATTGAATTAGTTGTGTTACTATTAAGCACCCTGATGCCAAGACTGGGATTAATTGAAGAACACAGAGTTGTAGATGATTGAAGAACACAGAGTTGTAGGCGAGAAAGCTGAGGTCAGTGTGTGTGTGTGTGTGTGTGTGTGTGTTCAGATGTGACATGCTGACATCTAGTGGACATTTGGCCTAGGCTCACTTTTACTTAAAAACTGTTTTTAATAAACTGGCCACTCTAATGTATTAATCCTCATAAATAAACAAAAAAGGTATTATTGGAAGTACTTGTTAAAGGCCCAGTGCAGTCAAAAACATGATTTCCATGTATTTTATACATATTTCCAGGTTGGAATAATACTGTGAAATTGTGAAAATAATGATAATGCTCTTTAAGTGTAAGAGCTGTTTGAAAAGTAGGATGTTGTGGTGGGATGGAGTTTTGGTGGTGACATCACCACGTGGTACATTTGTTGACGTGATACATCTGTTGACCAATAAGAAAGAGAGTTCCAAACCTCTCTGCCAATAACAGATCGTTTTCAGTTTTCTCCTACCCACTCAGACCACTCCCAGACAGTCCTTGCAAAATTGTTGTTTGAGAAATTTCTCTTTGCTAAGAAGCTATTTTTGTTTCTTTTTGACCATTTCAATTGAAAACAGTCACAGTAAGGTACTTAATTGTTACGCATAAATGATTTAATATAGAAAAATGGCTGTATTGGCCCTTTAACGATCAAGTTTTAATATTTACTCATCATTGGCCCTATGTTGACATGTGGGCGAGCCCCGCTGCCGCCAGATGGCGCTATTATTCCTCACGTCTTTTGTAATTGTCACGTAAGGAATAATCGCGTCATCTGATGGCAGCAGGGCTAACAGCGTGCCACAGTTCATTCGAGAAATGACGTGCCTCACGCGGGGCGCGCATGACCTCTTGGACTGAAATATGTAACACAGGATTTAGCGGAACAAATATCGCCTACCGAAAAGGAAAGTAATTTTCTTCTTTCCTTTATAGCTGTTCACACGACTGTATTTCAAACTGGGAGCAACTTGGAAAACGCTTACGGAAAACGCTCAAACTTCATCCACGGAGAATACCGGTAATGTGAGACTGAGTTGTTTGTTGCAGTGGGATTTATATATATATATATATATATATATATATATATATATTGTACAGCCTGTTATAGTTTTCCACTTCTACAAAACAACAACGGTTGTCTATGGCGCAGTAATGGTTCTCCACAGCCGTAGTTTAGTCGACTAAACTGATCCTAGCTCTGAACTCATGATTCTTGTAACAGTGAAAGTTATTATTGGTAGAAGGGTGCAATTGCGGCCCGAAATTCGGGGCGTTCCTGCATCTGCACCTCTCAATATAATATACAAACGTATGTGGACACCCCTTCAAATGAGTGGATTCGGCTATTTCAGTCACATCCATTGCTGACAGGTGTATACAATCACACAGCCATTCAATCTTCATAGACAAACATTGGCAGTAGATTTTTTTACATTTAACTAGGCAAGTCAGTTAAGAACAAATTCTAATTTACAATGACGGCCTATCGGGGAACGAGTATGTCTTGTTAACGTTGTTAACGAGAAGAACGACAGATTTTTACCTTGTCAGCAAACTTTCGGGTTACTGGCCCACCGCTCTAACCACTACCTGCCGCCCCCATAGAAAGACCTTACTGAAGAGCTCAGTGACTTTCAACATGGCACTGTCATAGGATGCCACCTTTCCAACAAGTCAGTTCATCAAATTTCTGCTCTGGTCAACTGTAAGTGCTGTTATTGTGAAGTGGAAACGTCTAGGAGCAACAATGGCTCAGCCGCGAAGTGGTAGGACATAAAAGCCCACAGAACGGGGCCGCCAAGTGCTGAAGCGCAGCATGTATAAATCTCTGTCCTCGGTTGCAACACTCACTACCGAGTTCCAAACTGCCTCTGGAAACAACATTAGCACAATAACTGTTTGTCGGAAGTTTCATGGAATATGTTTTAATGGCCGAGCAGCCAAACCTAAGATACACATGCACAACGTCAAGCGTCAGCTGGAGTGGTGTAAAGCTCGCTGCGATTGGAAATGCGTTTTCTGGCGTGATGAATCACACTTCACCATCTGGCAGTCCGACAGACGAATCTGGGTTTGGTGGATGCCAGGAGAACGCTACCTACCCGAATGCATAGTGCCAACTGTAAAGTTTGGTGGAGGAGGATTAATGGTCTGGGTCAGTTTTTCATGGTTTAGGCTAGGCCCCTTACTTCCAGTGAAGGGAAATATTAACTCTACAGCATACAATGACATTCTAGACGATTCTGTGCTTCCAACTTTGTGGCAACAGTTTGGGGAAGGCCCTTTCCTCTTTCAGCATGACAATGCCCCGTGCATAAAAGTGAGGTCTATACAAAAATGGTTTGTCGATCATTGTGGAAGAACTTAACAGGCCTGCAGAGCCCTGACCTCAACCCTATCGAACACCTTTAGGATGAATTGGAACGCCAACTGCGAGCCAGGCCTAATCGCCCAACATCAGTCCCGGACCTCACTAATGCTCTTGTGGCTGAATGGAAGCAAAACCCCACAGCAATGTTCCAACATCTAGTGGAAAGCCTTCACAGAAGAGTGGAGGCTGTTATAGCCGCAATGGGGGACCAACTCCATATTAATGCCCATGATTTTGGAATGAGATGTCCGACGAGCAGGCGTCCATATACTTTTGGTCATGTAGTGTACTTCTAATGGTACTTTTTTAAAGCTAGGACTCCGGTACAGTGGGGTGACGGTAACGCACCATAACGTTGGATGCCAACCGTTGATAAACCCGACAGAAGAGGCGGGGGCAACAACGCTGGTTGCTAGCTAGCTAGGACTCCGGTACACATCAGGCGGGATAGGTAGCTAGCTAGCTAACGATAGCTAGGACTCTCGTACACAGGGGGCGACAAAGGTAGCTAGTTATGATACCGGAGCTAAGCAGCTAACTTCGAAGCAGTGTGCGGAAGCATGTATCACTATCAGAAGTGCGTCATCATCAATTACTTCCGAAGCTTAGTTTGATCATGTGCTTTTTCAAACGGTGTGTTGCAAAATGCGAGATCCCACTGATTTGGCCATTGTCGCTGCTTTCAAACACTGACCTGGACACAGCACTTACAAATATAGTTAGGATTTTGTTCAAAAAGTTTCACCTGACTGGTAGTTTAGCAGGTAGAGTATGGAACATTCAGGGACGTGAGGGATCTGAGGTCGAAACCCGATGAAGGAACACAATTTAGGAGAGAAAAAAAAAGTGAAACCACACTTTCTGCTCAGTTCAAATAATTTGTTTTATTTACTATAATATAATCTTCTGTCTTCAGCATCCTAAATAATGCCACAGACTCTGTTTGTTTTTTAAAATGTATTTTGAAGGCAAAAGGGAAGGCATGATGTGAACCTGGTATTCCAACGGATTATAGGCTACTAAACCAAGGATTTACTGCCACACCACGGAGTTTTGATGAAAACAGTGGAGAAAAAAACATCTGATAATCACACCGCTATTTTTTGCTGAACAGCAGATGTTACTAATGTGCATTGTGAACAGATAATGAAGCTCCCAGTAATTGACCCTTTTCCGGCACAATTTGGTGAAAGCGGTGAAGCCTTCAGAAAGCCTCGATTACCCAGCTAACTAGGATAACGTGTCCTGCACAGATGGAACCAGGGTTGCCAGATCTAGCTCAAATGTAAATGTATAGCCCAATGACCCCTGAAGGCCTGAACTAGCCCCCCCAAAAAATGTTGCAGCAAGAGAGGAGTTGCCACATTTATCCAATAAATCCTTTTCCAGGCTAAGAAGCAAAATATGGTTTCCCATCAAAATAATAATTATTGCGAGTTTAAGAATATGTCACAAGAGAAGATACATTTCCCTTATTAAACTCTCCAGATCATTTTCATCAATGGATGTCAATTTAACTTGTTTAGACTGCTATGCTTAAGCAATAAGGCGCGATGAGGTGTGGTATATGGACTGTTCTTAAGACATAGCCTTTAGCCATGGTATATTGGCCATATACCACAAACCCCTGACGTGCCTTATTGCTATTATAAACTGGTTACCAACATAATTAGAACAGTAAAAAGTTTTTGTCATTCCCGTGGTACACGTCTGATATACCATGGCTTTCAACCAATCAGCATTCAGAGCTCAAACCACCCAGTTAATAATTGTAAATATAAACTTGGTGGTTCGAGCCCTGAATGCGGATTGGCTGACAGCCGTGGTATATCAGACTGTATACCATGGGTATGACAAAACATGTATTTTTACTGCTCTAATTACATTGGTAACCAGTTTATAATAGCAATAAGGCACCTCAGGGGTTTGTGATATATGGCCAGTATACCACGGCTAAGGGCTGTATCCAGGCACTCCGTCATTCGTAAGAACAGCCCTTAGCCGTGGTATATTGACCATATACCACACCCCCTTGTGCCTTATTTCTTAAATATATCCCGTTTGCGCATGTGGATAACTATATAGATAAACCCACAGGAGGGTTTGAGTGATGAATATTGAACAGAGGATCTCAATCTCTGTGCAAGAAACACTTAGATTATCTTCTACAAAGGAATGTCAGGCAATTTTCTGGTAATTGTGCAGTCATGTGCCAGATGTTAAGACTACAAACTGTTATAAATGGCCTATTTTGGAGATTGACTTGTTATTTCAAGAACTGAGCATGAGTAAAACCCTTCGCTTGATAAGGTTATCCATAAGAAAGGAGACATTAGAATGCAGTTTATTTTAAACCACCTTTGAACAAATTTATCTAAAGAGCTCTCGTGCGCCTAAAGTAGTTTTCCAATGCTTTGTCGCCGTTATATCAGTTCTAGAGCGTTAATGATTTATGGAATAATGGTCATTAGGGAGGCACCCATCTAAATAGCCTTGGTAAAAAGTTGTCACGACGTGCTTGTGTGCTGCTCTGTCTCTGTGTCTCTGCTGCATAACTCTCTCAACCAGTGCTCTCAACGTACACACAACGCTCCGGTCCACTCACTCACTCACTCACTCACTCACTCACTCACTCACTCACTTCTCACTGCCTGATAGTCTGCGGCAGCAGGTCACAGTGAAATATATATTGTTTAAGAGAAATGCCATGGCGGCCGCAATGCGATTTAGAAGTATCCCAAAATCCCTCCACCCGCGACCAATACATTTTCACCCCTGACATCGTTTTCAAAGTAGCCCAATCGCAGGAAAATATCAAACATGGCAACCCTGGATGGAACGATAAACCAGATATTTGACAGGATGTATAAATATGAAGCATCCGGTTGGTGTTTCCATTCACTGAGAGGAAGCCCAGTGGCCAGAAGAGGCTCTTGGCTCTGCCCACCTCCCTGCTTGTTCTGCCCACTATGATTCATTTGGAAACGACGGGCTCTGATCTGTCTTGTTAGTTATCACAATATTTGATACCGGCAGACAGTGCCCTTAGCCCCCGAAAAACTCTGATAATACTTTTATTTCCCTTTTGACCCACATTGGAATCGCATTGACAATCAGGGGAAATCCAGAATATCAAGTGTCACACAAGAATTAAGATGGCGTGCTCGAGGGGGGGCGTTTATGCAGGAACCAATGGAATGCTTGAGTGGGGGGCGTTCCTGCAGTTGCAGGAATGCCCACATGCAGGAACGCCCCTAATTGCAGGCCGCAATCACACACTGTTGGACAATTCTTGTGAACAGTCTAGTTAAGAGCGGGACAGGGAGGGATACTTTAAAGGTTTACCACTGCCCCACTCGCTTCCCGTAACCATAGTTAATTTTTAGTGACTGATCAACAGTCACAGTTTATTTTTGGTTATATTATTTTGAGCTCTTACATTGTAATGAATAGCACACTGCTGTTTGCTTATCATTGTTCTAATCTAGATAGTTTTCTGAATCATGGCTCTCTCTCTCCCTCGTGATGCACAGTTATGACAGGGTGGATAGAGTATTCCCTGCTCCAGTATCTGTACATTAGAGAAGCCTCTAAACGGATTCAAACTCCCATTAGACAGCTCTGCAAGCGAGCTTACCGAATAGGGAGTTTCACTCAGCAGCTATGTTCATTTCCTCCCGTTACGGCCTGTATGTACTTCCAAATCACGTCTAAATAAAAATACAAGCAACCAAAAAAAGGTCATTTTTCAGCACCTCCAATGTATTGAGATGTTGTATACTTTCTGTTTGTGGCAGTATGAGTGCTGAATATGAGTGCTGAATATGAGTGCTGAATATGAGTGCTGAATATGCATGTTCTTTGCTTGTACATTTTTATTTATACCTTTTTTGGAAGTACATACCGGCCATAACGGGAGTAAATTCAGATTTGTGGTCAGTAAGGAATATATTTTGACATGATGCTTGCAGAGCTGTCTAATGGGAGTTTGAATGTGAGCTTCCTGGGCGTTAGAGAGGAGACCATCATACTCATTGTCGACATCTCTAATGCACAGATACTGGGGCAGGTATCCCCTAGGGATACCAGGATGGACTTTGGTCTCCTTTTAAAACCCCTTTTTAGATTAGATTATGTACTCTTAAAACCTTTACCATCCTAACCTACTAAGATACCTACTAGGATCCTAACCACCTACCTGACTAGGTGAAACATTGATGTGCCCTTGAGCAAGGCACTTAACCCTAATTGCTACTGTAAATTGCTCTGGATAAGAGCTTCTGCTAAATGACTAAAATGTCAAAAGTAACCTTTGTCATTCGTCATCATGTGTCTCTGTCTCTAGTTCCCTGTTTCTACAGTCCAGACAAGATCAACACTTCTTGAACCCCTCTCCTAGTGAGAGGAACAGACCTAGTGATGTCCCAACCTGACAAGAATATCTATTCTTCATTGGAGGGGGGCATCCAGCCCCCAAATGTAGGCTTTGGGCAGCCAAGCCCACCAGGATATGGGATGCCCTTCCCCAACACGCAGGGAATGCCGAACCCATTTGGGGGGCCAGGGCCTGCTCCAGGGGGGATGCCCTTCCCCACGCCTGGGGCATTTGGTCAGCCCATGTACTCCCAGGGTCAGGGGAACCCAGGATATGGGATGACCTTACCCAACACGCAGGTAATGCCGAACCCATTTGGGGAGCCAGGGCCTGCTCCAGGGGGGATGCCCTTCCCCACGCCTGGGGCATTTGGTCAGCCCATGTACTCCCAGGGTCAGGGGAACCCAGGATATGGCACTGCACCGTACGCTCCCATGCCTGGGGCCTACGGTCAGGGCTTTGACAACCCAAATCATGGTGAGTACTTCAAGTGTTAAAGGGATAGTTCACTCAAACTATCTTTTAGTCATTTGTTCATTAGTCCACAAAATGATGCATGACAGCAGTGAAGTTTTCAAGATGGAGCTCTTCCAGTACGGAGCAAAAACAATGTGTGTTATCAGTCATTGATGGATAGAAAGGGTCATTGGAAGTGTTTGTGGTCTGATGTGTGTTATCAGTCATTAATGGATAGAAAGGGTCATTGGAAGTGTTTGTGGTCTGATGTGCATTGCATTGAGTCTGTCTTTTCTCCCAGACCCAAACACTGGTTACCACAGCGATGATCAACCCCCAGCCTTTAGTGACAATATTTCCTTCTCTCTTGGCACCGGACTGGACGACAAGACCATAAGACGAGCCTTCATCCGGAAAGTAAGGGACAACCTGGATGACAAGAGGCTCCAAATCAGGACCTCAAGCAAACTTGAACTAAAGAAAAAATATTAACTTAAGATAAAATGGTTGTACGTGCATCTGTATAGCCATCATAATAATCAAACAAAATGGCTTCAAACCGTTTTTTAAAGAGCAGAGTCTACATTTCATCTGTAGTTGGAATTCTAGTACTGTATGTATCCTGTATCTAATAGTCTCTGTCTCCTTGTCCACCTACAGGTCTTCATGGTGTTGACCGTCCAGCTGATGGTAACATTCTCCTTTGTGGCTCTCTTCACCTTTGTGGAGGACATCAAAGTGTTCGTCAGGGCCAACACATGGACCTACTGGGTGTCCTATGGCGTCTTCTTCGTCTCTCTCATCACCATCAGCTGCTGTGGAGAGTTTCGCCGCAAACACCCATGGAACCTGATTGCACTAGTAAGTTAATAAGACCTGTCTCATTTAAATGGCCATTATTACCATTATATAATTATATACTTTACGGTCCTGTTTTCCAAACTCAGATTAAGACTTTACCTGGACTAAAAAACACGCTCAATGAAGAATAGTATTCGTAGCTGTTCTTTATGGGCCGGTTCTGTACATTTATCTAATTGAAGATGAAAAGAAATGTCTTATTCACTATAAGTTTGCATTGATATGTGCACTGCTACATCATAAGTTGCATAGGTATTGTTGAAGTTGTAAAAGAGGTTGTATGACTCCTTGCCTCTGGTGTTTCCAGTCCATCCTGACCCTGGCTATGTCCTACATGGTGGGGATGATCGCTAGTTTCTACGACACTGACTCAGTCATCATGGCCGTGGGCATCACTGCTGTTGTCTGCTTCACCGTGGTTATCTTCTCTCTCCAGGTCTGTATCCATCTCTCTCTCCTCTCTCCTCTCTCTCTCTCTCTCTCCTCTCTCTTCTCTTCTCACAGTTCAACATGGCATAGGGTTATCAGGGATGGGGTGTATTCTAGTCAATGTCAGAATTAAAGGTAGACTCCATGAAATGACATTGCCTTGAGCGAGATGCAAGTCTTCGCTCCCACACAGTCACACACAGTATCTGTGCATGGGTATGGGTTCACGTCACGCTGTTAGAGCGTGTAGGTACGGTACCAAAACAGAGGTGGAGTTGAGCCTCACGCTTCAACGCTCTTAGTTGGGGAAATTGATGAACTACGCTGTTTACTTTGTGCACCTACGTCATATCGCTGAGTGTACCTTTAAACAGCATTCCTATGGAATCAAATTTAACAGGAATTGACCCTGACCCTGCCATCATAGATACTGGCCCTGTTCAGTGATGGTACTGACCCTACCCTGTTCAGTGGGGCTAGTGATGGTACTGACCCTACCCTGTTCAGTGAGGCTAGTGATGGTACTGACCCTACCCTGTTCAGTGAGGCTAGTGATGGTACTGACCCAACCCTGTTCAGTGAGGCTAGTGATGGTACTGACCCAACCCTGTTCAGTGAGGCTAGTGATGGTACTGACCCAACCCTGTTCAGTGAGGCTAGTGATGGTACTGACCCTACCCTGTTCAGTGAGGCTAGTGATGGTACTGACCCAACCCTGTTCAGTGAGGCTAGTGATGGTACCGACCCAACCCTGTTCAGTGAGGCTAGTGATGGTACTGACCCAACCCTGTTCAGTGAGGCTAGTGATGGTACTGACCCAACCCTGTTCAGTGAGGCTAGTGATGGTACTGACCCAACCCTGTTCAGTGAGGCTAGTGATGGTACTGACCCTACCCTGTTCAGTGAGGCTAGTGATGGTACTGACCCTACCCTGTTCAGTGAGGCTAGTGATGGTACTGACCCTACCCTGTTCAGTGAGGCTAGTGATGGTACTGACCCTGCCTTGTTCAGTGAGCTTAGTGATGGTACCTACCCTACCCTGTTCAGTGAGCCTAGTGATATTATTATTGTTTGATAGTAAATGAGTCACCTCATTGGCTAATCACTAATATGTCCCTTTGACCTTTGGCATTCTTTCTGACCCGACCTCCGACCCCATACAGACCAAGTATGACTTCACTTCCTGTCACGGTGTGCTGTTGGTTTGTCTGATTGTCCTGTTCCTCTTCGGCTTCCTCTGCATCTTCATCCGCAACAAGATCCTGGAACTGGTCTACGCCTCGCTGGGCGCTCTACTCTTCACATGCGTAAGTCCTTGTCACAAATGCCACCCTATTTTCTTTATAGTGCACTACTTTTGACCATAGAAGTGTACTATTTAGGGAATGGTGCTATTAGGGATGCATACTAAAATCTCTTTCTTTGGTAATGATCTTGATTATCATTGGTGGTGTCTCTTCCTGTAGAAACGCTACTGGTGGTGGTAGTAGGGCAACTATTTAAGTATTCATGCAAGTGTTTTGATTGATGGGCCCTGGCCAAAGTAATACACTATGTAGGGAACAGGGTGCCATTTTGTACACAGACTTAGTCATTATTTTGCATGTGTTGTCAGACCAAATTAAGACCTTATCTCACTGCACAGATTTTGCTAAATTGTGACAATAGAATGATCATTCTTTTGAAAAATCTTGATTCCAGTTCTTGGCTGTGGACACTCAGCTGCTGCTTGGCAACAAGGAGAATGCCCTGAGTCCAGAGGACTATGTTTTTGCTGCTCTCTCCCTGTACACTGACATCATCAACATCTTCCTCTACATCCTGTCTATCGTTGGAAGAGCACGGAACTGAGAGCTTCCTCTAAAGGAACCATTGAAGGATGAAGGAGTCTTTTTACATTTACATTTACATTTAAGTCATTTAGCAGACGCTCTTATCCAGAGCGACTTACAAATTGGTGCATTCACCTTATGATCTCCTTTTTACAGGAGTTACTAATCTGTTCCCATATCTAGTACAACACCTGCTACTCGTTGTTTTATGTGCCTATGTCTCAGGTGAACACTGCTGTCGCCTGTCGTTCTAAATGTGGTTCCCTATGCGCTTTTAGAGCAGTGGTTTCCAAACTGTGGGGCGCACCTCCCCCTAGCGAACTCAGTCCGGCTTTGAACTTCCTCTTGAAAGTTGTAATAGTAGAATGCACAAGGTGACATTTCTAAATGGGGTGGTGCATCATCAGTTCCTCTTGTCAGTCATTGCAGAGCGTGTTGGGGGAACCCTGATTTAGCAGATGTTCTTATCCAGAGCCATGTATTTTTCTATTGCGTTACTATTTTTCTTTGCTAATTTTCGTATTTTTTAACTCTGCATTGTTGGGAAAAGACTCGTAAATAAGCATTTCACAGTGAAGTCTACACCTGTTGTATTCAGCGCATGTTACAAAACATTTGATTTAACTTAGTCAGTTCCTTCATCTTGGGTAACTAAACAACCACATATCACAGTCATAGCGAGTAACTCTGCTTGATAGTACTCCCTCATGTTTATTGTGATCAGTTTTACCACAATCCATACTGGTTTAAATAGTGTAGTGTGAATAATTTAATAATATTTTAATTCAATTTGTTTTGTGATATTTCTGATGTTTGTGAGTCTTTGCAGCTGTATTTGTTGATAGTTATTCAATTAAAACTAAATTGTGATCTCTTTCTTCTTTGTCAGTGCTGGTGATTACTGGATGCTGCTAAATAGTTTATAATAGTGTATGAATCATGATTATGCACTTTGGGATATGTTTTTTTTCTAAGCCAAAAGCATGAATGTCAGTTTGTTAATTATATTTTCCAGACATTTGTGCCTAGTTTTCAGCTTTTCAGTCTGGAAAGAAATGTTTTGAGAAATGATTTCCCCTGATGCAATGCAAATGTTGAGCGTCAAGAATGACGTATAGCCTATCTGTTTAGACATCATAAAGGAGATTCTGTAATTATGTTCGATGTGTAATTATGACACATGACATAACGGTGTAATTATGACACATGACATAACGGTGTTAAGTTAAACCGAACGTTCTGACACCCTATTATGATGCTATTTATAACCTATTTCATTTGAGGGTTTGATTTATAAAACAGACGGAAAGGGTCTACAAAATTGCGAGTTGTGTCTCAATTGTTTGAACGCCTGAAGTAGGCGCTTGGAGTCGGAGAAGTGTCTTGGTAGATATGGATACAGAGGGGGGCGGTGCGTCATTGCGCTTGGAGAATGAGAAACTGCGGTACGAGAATGACAACCTGAAAATAAGGCTTGGCTTGATGGAGGAAAACTTTGATCTGAAGTCCAAACTGCAAACCTCCGCTCTAACCAGCGATACTCTCAGGAAATCGACAGGTAACTGTTCAAGTATGGTTTACGCATTGCAATCGACATCGATGTGGGTGATGGTGGTGCGTGTGCCACTCTTTGCCACTAGAGGACGTCCAAGACATGTGACAAGTCCGTACCGTTAGAATTAATAAACAGGTTTGGAAAAGCTGAAAAATTGGAATTGGATTTACACTATACGGCGGGAAATTTAATTTAATTAATCCCAACCCTGCATATCAGTACTGCCATGCAGGTCCGAGCAAAGCACCAGCTAAAATATTGGAAATATAATATTAAGGGTGGCAGATAGCCTAGTGGTTAAGAGCTTTGGGCCACTAACCGAAAGGATGATGGTTCGAATCCCTGAGCCGACGAGATGAAACACCTTGTAAGGAGCTCTGGATAAGAGCATCTGCTAAATGACTAACATTTAAATAATTTATTCAATTTATAAAGCTCTATTCATTACATAAAGACATCTCATAGTGATGTAAAGCAACAACAGCAAAAAACAAACAATTTAAAAACAACATTAAGTTCATGAGTTGATCTAAGGACAAGAGACTGAAGGTTGAGAACGTTCATGGTTCCATTGTTTAGACGTTGCCAGATCTTAAAAGGCCTGGACAGATATTTTACCTATCGACTAACCAAATCATATGTTATAGCAATCTGTCAGTCGATGACGTCGCACGCAACCATTGGTTGATGCGTGCGACGTCTAAGCAACCCATGGCTTGAGTGAGGTCAGCAGAGGGGGGATGTAGTCAAAGGGGGGAGCATCTACATATATTTGCTTATTTTTTTTAGCCTGGTTTCTTTTTGTCTCAATTTGTCACCCTTTTTGCATTTAGAATTGATTCTGATGTGAATTTCCTACCCACAGGCAAGAACACAACTATTCAGTGGCAAGACATCGTGGATGAGGACAGATTCAAACATGAGCTGCATCAATCTTCCAAACATCCTCACAGAACGTCTTCCCCGGTTAACCTGGAGTCCTACACCAAGAGCTGCATGTGCACAGACCCACGAGAACATGAAGATACTGCAAGCTGTTCTTACGTCATGTCTCAGAAGGTGAAAGGTGTGGGAAATGGTCGTTTGCTCATTAAAATGTTGTGACATGATCCTTAGAGAAAAATGTTAGTCAGAAATTGAATCACCATTTTGTATCAACTGAGCTGATTATGACAATATTGTAATAGCAGAATAGAATAGAAAAACATGTATTCAAAACTATTGTGTTGGTCCCAAATTGCACCCTATTTCCTATATAGTGCATAACTTTTGAGTAGGGCCTATAGGGCTCTGGTCAATAGTAGTGCACAATATAGGAAACAGGATACCGTTTGAATGTTGTTTAGAATATGAACATTTTGTTAAACTAGCTGTGGATGAATGTTGATGTTGGTGTAATGAGATCTATTGAGGTAATCCATGCAGATTCAGAGGTTGGTGTAATGATGTTATTGATTCAGATCCAGAGCGGTTGGTGGGGGAGATAGCCTTCCAACTGGATCGAAGGATCCTGTCCTATGTATTCCAGGGTCAGAACAGACTCTATGGGTTCACTGTGCTCAATATACGAGACAAGATCATTCAGGTGGGAACGGTGTGTGTGTGTGTCTCTCTCTCTGTGTGTGTGTGTGTGTGTGTGTGTGTGTGTGTGTGTGTGGTCATTCCAGTTTTTGAATTATAAGAAAGTTGAACAACACATTCCTTCTGTCAGCTAAGGGATAATAGGCTAGTTGAACAACAGGGTGTGGTTGTGTGCCATGTAGTCATTTCAATGATTCACACACAGATGGAAATCAAAGCCTCCCAAACCGGTTTATTCCCAGGTCAAAATGGTTTTCCATTTCCTAAGAAGTTAATTCCAAATCTGTTCTAAACAAATGTGTAAGAGAGAGTTGGATAATGACATGTACAGTATAACTGAATTAGAAACTCTACAGGCTAATCCCCCACTCCCATGAGGTTGTTACTGCGTCCCAAATGGAACCCTCTAAACTATATAGTGCACTACTTTTGACAGCGTGTGTGTCCCAAATGGCACCCTATTCCAAATGGAGCCCTATGTGGACCCTGGTCAAAAGTAGTGCACTCTATTGGAAATAGGGTGCCATATGAGACTCAAACCAAATGCTTGACCCCCGCCCTTTTCCTCAGGTGTCCACACACCCTCTGACGGGGAAGGTAGACGAGGGCTACAGGCTCCAGCTGTCCCAGCGTCACGCTGAGCTGATGGCCAAGCTGAAGCAGCTAGGCTATAGTATGACTCTCCACCCCCCCTTCACAGAGTTCATCATCAACACCTACGGCATCCTGAAGCAGAGGGCTGACTCCTACAGCGCCCAGGAGCTGGGATACAACAGGTGATGATGTAGCTCCCATGTAGTCCCTTCAGGGTACAACCTCGGCTGTGATGTCAGAGCTCACCTTTCCTGCCATCAGGTTGGAGGTGTCAGACAATTACTGTAAAGGCTGCACTGCACGCTTCAGGAGGAGTTTCATCCCTGTGGGGGGGGGGGTTATCACCATGAATCATTAACAATTCTATGAAGCTTCCTCCTATTTGTGCCGGTGTGGGGGGGGACTGTTTACTGTTGTTTGTTTGCTGCCATGTTACAATGTGATTTATGTAATGTGTGGTTTGTGTGTTTTTGTATGTAATATGTGGTTTGTGTATGTAATGTGTGGTTTGTGTATGTAATGTGTGGTTTGTGTATGTAATGTGTGGTTTGTGTATGTAAGGTGTGAGTTGTAGTAGGATTTTCCTCTTGTAGGACAATAAACAACAATCTAATCTCAACAGCCCGGACTTCCTCAGGAGAGTTGTTATCAACACAGCCCCCTCCAAACTGCTGAAGGATCTCCTGCTGCTGTTCAGTTGCCTCTCTTTCATGGCCAGGCAGGACGGCAAGCCCCTCTTCCTCTGGTAGACGGGCTGGGAATAGCTCTGGTCCCGGGCGTTACGTGCAGCTTGCTGATTCTGAGCCTTTTATAAATGTTTAGGACCAGAGCCAGACTGGGACGGCCACTGAAACCACCTCCCTCCACAGCAGAGCAGTCGTCTGTGGAGAGTCAAGGTTTTACACTATAAACAAATGACTCAAACCCTTAACGTGTCTAAGCTTGTATTGCTTTGGAGACAAGCGCTCTCTCTTACAAACTTCACTCCGCAGACAGGACAGCTCTGCATCTCCTGCATTGGACCATTTCCTAATTTAGCCTTTTTTTAAATTCATATTTTCCGTTCACTTGGTTTGTTGGTTGGTTGCACTGAGGCTGGCTTTGTGAGTTACCTGACATTATATTTCCATATTGAAATGACAGACATGGAGAAACCTGGACAGAATAAATACTTCCAGGGCTCTTTGGGCCATTTAAAATGCATTTCATCAAAGAAAAAGCAGTCTGCTTAAGTAATGTATACACAACTAATTTTCATATACACTGAACAAAGTTTAAACAACGTAAGATATTTGTCCCATGGTTCATGAGCTGAAAAAAAAAATCCCAGACATTTTTCATACACACGAAAAGCTTATTTCTCTCAGATTTTGTGCACAAATTTTGTTTACATCCCTGTTAGTGAGCATTTATCCTTTGCTAAGATAATCCAGCCACCTGACAGGTGTGTCATATCAAGAAGCTGATTAAACCGCATTATCATTACACAGGTCCACCTTGTGCTGGGGACAATAAAAGGCCACTTTAAAATGAGCAGTTTTATCACACAACACAATGCCATAGATGTCTCAAGTTTTGAGGCATGGTGACTGCAGGAATGTCCACCAGAGCTGTTGCCAGAGACATGAATGTTAATTTTTCTGCCATAAACTGCCTCCAATGTCATTTTACAGAATGTGCCAGTACATCCAACCGGCCTCACAATCGCAGACCATGTGTAACCACGCAGGCCCATTCACATCCAGCTTCTTCACCTGCAGGATCGTCTGGGTGGGGGGTGCTGAGGAGTATTTCTGTCTGTAGTAAAGCCATTTTGTGGGGAGAAACTAATTCTGATTGGCTGGGATTTGCTCCCCAGTGGGTGGGCCTGGCTGCCAAGGGGGTGGACCTATACCCTCCAAGGCCCACCCATAGCTACACCCTGCCCAGTCATGTGAAATCCAATGATTAGGGCCAAATTAATTTCTTTCAGTTGACTGATTTTCTTATATGAACAGTAACTCAGTAAAGTCTTTGAAATTGTTGCCTTTCAATATTGTAACGACCCTTATAAGCGCGAATCCACGCTTAATAACCCTTCTACTGTTCATATAAGGAAATATGTTCAGCTCACTTGTCATTTCAGACGAGCACGCACACGGTGGGAAATAAGCAGCATGCACGCGCAAACTGTCTAGACTGGAGTTGGCTACTCCCTGCGCGGGACAAGTAGTAAACTGGTCGCTGGAATCCTTGTATTCTGTTTTATACAGGAATATTGAATGAAAAATATCCACAGAATGACAAGGCCAACTTAGCAGTAGCCATAGTTACATGTATTTAGACGGATAAATTCACATTTTATGAAGGAAGTGGACTCTTCTACGCAGACGGGTAAGAATATAGGTGCATAGTTCATGTTAACGTTTGCTAACCTAGCTAAACTATTTTAGCTAGCTAGTAGCTAACATTAGTCCACGAACGTGTGGCTATGCAAATGTGTAAGACAAAATTGTCTTGTTTATGAATGATACATTGTGCATGTGAGCACCTGCTACATAGCCCAAATTAGTGAACATTTTCAAACTGGTTGAATTAGCCAGGTAACGTTAGTACTCCCACGTTAACGTTAGCTGGCTAGCTAGCTAACCACGCCACGTCAGTTGTGAGAACAGCATTTGGGGCGAGTCGATCATTTCAAAGAAACAAGCACACACAACGAGAACTTGAGAATCAATCGATATCACATTCATTCATGACTGATGTTGGTTGGCATGACAGTGTCAGCAGAAATGCGAACTCAGGGGCGTCATTGTCGGAAAGTGTGGGTCTTTTTGGAGCCTTTGTGTGGACTATTTTGAACGTTGCACCGACCACTAGTAGTATACTACACATCTGTCGCTGTAGCGATTAGTGAATTCGTGCAGATGGTGACGTCTGGATTAACAGTAGTTTGGGTAAGATACCCGTATATTCGTCTCCTCTTGCACTCCTTTCCAACAATGTCTGTCTATCCACCAACCCAGCCCTTCATGTGCGCGCAGCCCAGTAAGCCAATGTAATCTTCCTTTCTACTCCAATTGATCCCGTGTACTATGACGCACCAGCTGTCGCCCAGCCCCCTTGGGTTAATTCTGGTTTCCCGAACGGGAGTCATTTCCTTGACAACCACGCAACTTCATGCACTATTGATTTACCTCACTATTGGAGCCAGGAAAGGTCTGAAAACACCCTCTACATGTCCTGTCTGTGTGTTGTGTTCTACGTTTACTTCCAGTAGATTGCAGAGTCTGTCAGATGGTGAATAACCAGAGTGAGGTGAGCAGCTCGGAGCCCTGATGCCTGCTCTCCCTATTTGTGTCCAGAGGTGACTGAAGGAGGGAGGCATGTCTCTGCGGGAGTCCCCATTCCCCAACTGCTTTGTGGAGGGCCTCCATGCAGTGAGCTGGGGTCTCATCCTGCCCTGCTTCTGGTTCCTGGACCGCCTCATTGCCGTCTGCATGTCCACCAGCCTGGAACGCACCCAGCGGCAAGAGCAGGAGTGTTACCTCCACCCTCTCAAGGTGTTCTTCGGCTTCATCCTCTTCATCGCCCTCTTCCTGGTCACGGCTCCCCTGGCCTTCCTGGGGTTCCTGCTTTGGGCTCCCCTCCAGGCTGCCCGAAGGCCGTTCTCCTACCACCAGGAGTCGCCATCGAGGCCAGCACCAGCCGAGGAGGGAGAGAGGAACCTGGGCTTTGAGGCAGGGGCCAACAAGGCCACTTTTGGTTTTGCTACTGCCAACCTGTGCCTATTGCCGGACGGCATCGCGCGCTTCAACAACCTAGGGCACACGCAGCGCCGTGCCACCGCCATCGGCCGGAGCATCGTGCAGGGCGTGAACCGGCCACACATCCGCATCTTCGTGGACTCTCCCAGTAGCTGTGGCACCCTCAGCCCCTCCAGTAGCCTGCTCCCCGGCCCCTCCACCACCAGCCCTGCCTCATACGGCTCTACAGACCCAGCCTGCCAGCCACCATCCCAGGCCCATTCAGATGAGGACCAAGCTGACGGAGCGGTCCCAACAACGACGCCCCCCAAGCCCAGTGACTCAAACTATGTGGTGTACGTGCCCTGTGACGACACTGAGGAGTCTTCCCATTCTCCCGCCCCCGTCATCAACACCAACCACAACTCCAATCAGCAGGACCGGAAGGGCCACAGGAACCCTCCGCGGGCCCTACGCACTCAGGGGGTCGCGCAGCGCGGTCAGGCTGGGCCAGACGACGTGCCCTGGGAGGTGTCCTCTCTCTTCCCGGCCAACGTGGACATCCTGTGTCTGGAGGAGGTGTTTGATAAGAGGGCAGCTGTGAAGCTGACCAACACCCTGGGGCCCCTGTTCAACCACATACTGTATGATGTAGGGGTGTACGCCTGCCAGCCTCCTGGCAGCTGCTCCTCCTTTAAGTTCTTCAACAGCGGCCTGTTCCTGGCCAGCCGTTACCCAGTGCTGGAGGCCCAGTACCACTGCTTCCCTAACGGCCGGGGGGAGGACGCCCTGGCTGCTAAAGGCCTGCTCTCTGCCAAGGTACCACTCACCACAGAGGTCCTATTACATTACTAGAGGGGATGAAGTCAATGGGCTGATATTGGCAGCCATTTTGATTAAATTAAGGAGAAATACAGTTCTAATTTGTAATTCTATGCCACTCACTGTCATTATAGCTCTTGTCTTTCTCACCTCTCGCCTGCACTTAGGGTTTTTTCTGCTTATAATAACGTGAAATGTGGTTGTTTTTTTCCTACTAACTTTAGTTGAATGCACTGACTGTAAGTCTCTCTGGAGAAGAGTGTCTGGTAAATGACTCATGTAAATGTAGTGTCATCTGGTTGCCGTTAACGTTCCTACTGTATTGAGTTATTGTAATGATAACGGCCACTCCATTTTACCATGGCTTAAACAACATCAACAACACAGTTCATACCCTGTGGTGAAGTAATGGTTTGTGGGTGTTCCCAGGTGCTAGTTGGCCAGAATCAGAAAGAGAAGAAGCTGGTTGGATATTTTAACTGCACACACCTCCATGCACCTGAAGGCAAGTCATCTTCATTCATTTTTAAACTTAATCCAAAATGGCCGCCTCTTCTCTATTTACAGCACAACTTCTCACATAGCTCGTTATAATTGAGCTACTACTGTACATTGCATTGTATTAACACTGTTTATGCACTCTGAGGAAGGCACAAGGATGCCAAAACGTTGGTAAATACCCATTAAATTGCAGGGAGTTTATACATGGAGTGTGCGACTTTCTTTATTTTGATAGTTTATAGTTTATTAGCCGTTAGTCAGCGCCTCCACACAAACTATTATTCTGGGCGTGCGCCAGCTCATGTTTTTTTTAATCTCCACTGTTTATGCACACCACACATTTATATACCGGATTCCTGACATAGCGCACTGTAATATACAGTGTCTACTGCTGTACATATCACTCTTAGTGTATCTTTTTGGTGTGTGTGTATATATGCACAGATTGCATTTGTTGTGTTTAGGTTCTGAACAGACAGAGTAAAAACTCAAACGGACGACTAGAGAAAAGCCACGTTTATTCAACCCACTGGGTGCCTCAGCTGCAAGCACAACATACAAGTACATATCTATACCTTCTGACTAGGAGTCACCTCCCTTTTATGACTAAGATAAACAATCCGTCTCTGTTGCTAGGCAGGAACTAAATCTGTTCCTCTTACTGGTGTTGTCATGGCCCTGCATGAGTCTAGAACCTTCAGTAGCGCGTGTGTGTGATAGGACTGTAGTTAGCTGGTCTTCTGGGTGGGCCCCTCTGCCCCCCCCCCCCCCCCAGAGATTTCTTCTCTCTTCTACTGTTCACCTTATTGAGTTCCACAGCAGCTGGCCTGCCTTGTCAGGTACTGAGACTAGACTGTTGTTCTGTACCTCCTTCCTTTAGAAATATTACTATTCAGCAATAACATGTTTAAACAGACAGAAACTTTCTGTACTTCCCATTGTCTCGCTCGGTAACTTTCCATAAAAAAAGTTCCTATTCTTCATTCATTGACCCCTAACATACAGTTATTTTATACATGTAAAGTAATCAATAAGGTCTAATATGGTGACAGGAATAAGTATATTTCAAGCCAGAATCTGACAGTTAATTGGGTTTTCTAAAATTGTTTTGTTTTTTGTTATTTGTGTACTTGTTTGACATTTTTACTGCCCTGTTAAAAGCTAGTAGTACAAGCATTTCACTGCACCCGCTGTAACATCTGCTTAACTCTGTATGTGACCAATAAACTTTGATTTGGGACGCAGTAATTATCTGTCCAGCACCAGTCTCTCTCTGCTTGTAATGTAATGGGGTCAATGGTGTTGAGAGAACTGATCCCTGTGTGTCCTGTGATTGGCTGAGCAGGTGAAGGGGAGATCCGCTGTGAGCAGCTCAACATGCTCACCAAGTGGATCCAGGAGTTCCAGGTGACCAATAGCAAGCCTGATGAGGTGGTCGTGTTTGACGTGCTTTCTGGGGATTTCAACTTCGACAACTGCTCACCTGGTACGTCTGCGTCCCAAATTGAATCATATTCTCTATACAGTGCACTACTTTTGATGAGAGCCCTATGGGTCTTGGTCAAATGTAGTACACTATATAGGGAATAGGGTGTCATTTTTGGATACCTTTCTGTCTACGTACAGAGTACATTGGCTCTGCATGCAGTTTGTCTTCTATAGATGGGTATCTGTGTGGGCTTGATGTCGTGCAACAGGTTTCCACATTGTTCCATGTTTCTGTGTGTTGGTCCTTGGTCAGATGACAGTCTAGAACAGAGGCACAGTCTGTTTGAGGAGTACAGAGACCCCTGCAGGGCCGGGCCGGGCCAGGAGAAGCCCTGGGTCATTGGTGAGTTGGACTGTTGCACTATCTTTAGATCCCAAATGGCATCCTATTCCCTATACACTGTACTACTTTTGTCCAGGGCCCATAGGTAAGTAGTGTACTATTTAGAAATAAGGTGCCATTTGGGATACATAGCTGACATACAGGCCTACAAGGCATTAGGTTCCTCTTGATGTCCTCTTGTGCACATTTATGTGACATGATTAATGTTTTTAACCTCTTGTATAGTCAGTCTCCTGTACAGGCCCCAGCCCATGTTAACTATATTGTCTGTTTTATGTCTTGTAAGGAGTTTATTTTTTTTTAAATGTGGAAATGGACAAAAATGTTTTCTTATGTTATATCGTTCAGGCACTTTGCTGGAACAGCCTACTCTGTATCATGAGGATGTAAGGACCCCAGAGAATCTTCAAAGGTATGCTATCCCTCAGACTGCATTCACTGGATGTAGTCAATGGGCCCTGGTCAAAACAGTGCACTACAACACATTGAAACCACTGGTAACTTTAATAATGTTTACATACGGTATTCTATCCTATTCTACTGTGTCTTAGTCAATGTCGCTCTGACATTGCTCATCCAACTATTTATATATTTTTAATTCCTTTACTTTAGATTGTGTGTGTTAGATATTACTGCACTGTTGGAGCTAGAAACACAAGCATTTCGCTACATCCGCAATAATATCTGCTAAACACGCGTATGTGACCAATTTATATATGATTTGATATGGAATAAGGTGTCGTTTGGGACGTCCTAAGTTCCCCTGATCCCTTCCCTGTCTCTAGGACCCTGGAGAGAGAGGAGTTGAGGAAGCAGTACATCTCCTCTCCTGTGGCCTTGGAAGGCTGTCCCATGGTCTACCCTGAGTTGGGTCAGCCTTGGGTGGGGCGCCGCATCGACTACATCCTCTACAGAGAGAGCTCCATCTCCAAGCACTGCCGAACTGTAAGTGTTTCCATACTTTTCCCCTCTCTGGTTAGCTAGCTAGGTTAGCTAACATGAGCTAGCTATCAGATACCTGCCTTCTCATTCAGCTGTATAGAAGAGTCCACTTCCTTCATGTTCTCCTCTCCACACTCCTGACCTCCACCTGTGTTATTGAAATGATTGCTTGGAACACCATGAGGATGTGTTCTAGGAAATACAACAGCGTGTGTCTGGCTGGCTGCGGGCGTCACGACAGCGTGCGTCTGGCTGGCTGCGGGCGTCACGACAGCGCGCGTCTGGCTGGCTGCGGGCGTCACGACAGCGCGCGTCTGGCTGGCTGCGGGCGACACGACAGCGCGCGTCTGGCTGGCTGCGGGCGACACGACAGCGCGCGTCTGGCTGGCTGCGGGCGACACGACAGCGCGCGTCTGGCTGGCTGCGGGCGACACGACAGCGCGCGTCTGGCTGGCTGCGGGCGACACGACAGCGCGCGTCTGGCTGGCTGCGGGCGACACGACAGCGCGCGTCTGGCTGGCTGCGGGCGCCACGACAGCGCGCGTCTGGCTGGCTGCGGGCGCCACGACAGCGCGCGTCTGGCTGGCTGCGGGCGCCACGACAGCGCGCGTCTGGCTGGCTGCGGGCGCCACGACAGCGCGCGTCTGGCTGGCTGCGGGCGCCACGACAGCGCGCGTCTGGCTGGCTGCGGGCGCCACAATGTGTGGGTCTATTATTAACTCTGGTGTTATTGCATCTTTTTCTTCTCTGCTATAGGAAATTGAGGAGTTCACCTTTGTGACCCAGCTTGCTGGCCTCACCGACCACATTCCAGTGGGCCTGAGGCTCAATGTGTTCCTGGACTCAGACACTGCCCAGTCCGAATGAGTGACAACCCAAGCCTGAATCCATTTGGGGAGAAGGGAAAGATATGTACTTCATTCCAAATGGCACACTATTCCCTATATAGTGCACTACTTTTGACCAAAGTCCTATGGGTGTCATTTTGGATGCAAGCATCTACTATGCACCACACGGGTACAACAATTTTCACAGCAACAATTACAAAGTAAACAGACCAATGAAAAATGCCAAGGGTCATGTTGGGGGTGAGCTGGCCTGTATCCTCAGTCAGAGAGATGGAAATGGGCATCCCAAATGGCACCCTATATAGTGCACTACATTGTCTGATAGCTGCTGGATTAAAACTGATATTGATTTGCTGGTGCTGCATACAGAGACCAAATCTAAGCTGAGTAATGACATGACTCACTGAGTTATATATACATGTGGGCCTTTTCAGGTCAGGGGCATTGATAACTCAATTTTATACAGTCAATCTTACTTTTGGTAAATTGTTGGTACTGAAAATATTTTATATTTTTTCACTCTGATTTCACGATAATGCCTGTGGAAAATAAATGATCTCACTGAAATGCACCAAATGTTTGACTCTCTTACTGATTACAAAGGTGGTAAAAAATAAATATTTGAAGAATATTTTGTGTGGAGGGGGTGGTGAAACAGATTAAACCAAAAACAGTAACACAATTTGATAAATATGGATGCATTCAGAAACCTTTATAAGAAGTTGATTGTATGGCTTTAGAGAGCGATTAAATATGTTTTATAGCTGAAACAGAGCAGCGGTAAAGCCGGCGGTAAAGCGCATCCAGGAGGACTACTGTACGGAAGGAGGCATAAACAGCGAAGAAAACACCTCAACCAATCAGAGTCCTGGAATCAGAAACACTTCCTGTTTCTAGACAGTCCTTGGAAAAACAAACAAATCAAATGCGTTTTGATGGCAATGACACGATAGCTAAATCATGTGTGTACTAAATTGTTCTAGGCAATTTCTCTCTCAGATACTTTCACAGAATGTTATTCGAGGGTATACTGGTGTCGTTAGAGGTGCGTGTTTAATTTCAAAAGCGCGACGCAGCACAACATTTTTGTATCGACGTAACACATGTCTTGCCTCTCAACAATTGCATCCATATCTCTCTGCATTTTACAACGGTATTAGACGATATTACGCCGATTTACATAATGAAGAGAATGTTTTAAAATTGGACAGCCCTGGCAAGCTTCTGGCACAACAAGATGAATATGAGATGCAGAGTGACTCAAGCAAAAGTAAGTAGAACTAAAATTGACTTAATCAGATAACTAGCTAGCTAACGTTAGTAGTGTGAGTAACGTTACATGGTTACAAGGCACCCAATTCAATTACAAAGTCACACTATCTGATCTAGCTAAGCGCCATACCTGCCTCTTCGTGTTAAAGTTCGTTACGTATTTTTTCGAAATGACAGGGTTGTGCATGACACTTTTCTGTAGACCAATTATAAAGCTTCATATAGGGATAACTATCGGAGTTTACTCACCTCCAAAACACCACCTCCAAAACATTCTACTATAAATACAGGCAAAAAACAAATGCAAAATGGTCTCCTTTTCCATTCCACAGAAATCAGTTATAGTCAATATGTAGTTTGAATCTTTCCAAAACATGTTTCACAGGATAGATTCTATGTAACATTTTAAATGAAACTTCCTTTACTTTGTTACTGATACAATACACCCAGGCTAGTGTATTACGAATGAACATACTGAATGACTGTTTAGTGTTATGATCCTCCCTCTCTCCTTGCTGTAGGAAACCCGCAGGAGGACTTTAACATCGACGTGTTGGTGTCCCTGCTCCGCCAGGAGAATGCAGCAGACATCTGTGTCATCAAGGTGCCTGAGGACATCAAGTACACAGACTACTTCATCGTTGTCAGCGGTTCCTCCTCAAGACACCTCCGTGCCATGGCCCTCTACGCCATTAAAGTGGTAATTCCTTTATTGAATCAATTGTAGTTTTGCAAAATTCCGTTAACTTTCACCAAATTTCCAGGTTTTCCAGAAATCCTGGTAGGAAGAATCACAGAATCCGAAGGGAATCAGCAGGAAACCTGGGAATTTCCGGAAAAGTTACTCAAATTTTGCAACTGTATTTGGAACGTGAATAATGGTGCTGCTGGTCAAAGCTGTGCAGAAAACACCATGTACATTTGGCACCACTGTGTTGTAATACATGTTTCATATTTTGGCAGTACAAATATATGAAGAAAGATGGGGACCCACATGCCAAGATTGAGGGAAAGGATGCAGAAGACTGGATGTGCATTGACTTTGGTATGTTTGATGATCTGCTCCTGTGGATTATAGTACATGAAGATTAGAATCATTTACTGAAATAAGACACTGATGGTCTCTAGAAATATTACACTGATATATCTTCTCAGAATATGTGTGTAACCGATGTGAAATGGCTAGCTAGTTAGTGGTGGTGCGCGCTAATAGCGTTTCAATCGGCGACGTCACTCGCTCTGAGGCCTTGAAGTAGTTGTTCCCCTTGCTCTGCAAGGGCCGCGGCTTTTGTGGCGCGATGGGTAACGATGCTTCGTGGGTGACTGTTGTTTATGTTTGCAGAGGGTCCCTGGTTCTAGCCCAGGTAGGGGCAAGGAGAGGGACAAGCAAAACTGTTACATGTGGTTAATAAGGTAAGGTTATTACATTTGTGAACATGTCAATTTCTTACTTGCTAATCCCATTGCTCTCTCTTTCTCGCTGTCTCCTCTCGCTGTCTCCTCTCGCTGTCTCCTCTCTCTCTGTCTCCTCTCTCTGTCTCCTCTGTCTCCTCTCTCTCTCTCTGTCTCCTCTCTCTCTGTCTCCTCTCTCTCTGTCTCCTCTCTCGCTCTGTCTCCTCTCTCGCTCTGTCTCCTCTCTCGCTCTGTCTCCTCTCTCTCTCTGTCTCCTCTCGCTCTGTCTCCTCTCTCGCTCTGTCTCCTCTCTCGCTCTGTCTCCTCTCTCGCTCTGTCTCCTCTCTCGCTCTGTCTCCTCTCTCGCTCTGTCTCCTCTCTCGCTCTGTCTCCTCTCTCGCTCTGTCTCCTCTCTCGCTCTGTCTCCTCTCTCGCTCTGTCTCCTCTCTCGCTCTGTCTCCTCTCTCGCTCTGTCTCCTCTCTCGCTCTGTCTCCTCTCTCGCTCTGTCTCCTCTCTCGCTCTGTCTCCTCTCTCGCTCTGTCTCCTCTCTCGCTCTGTCTCCTCTCTCGCTCTGTCTCCTCTCTCGCTCTGTCTCCTCTCTCGCTCTGTCTCCTCTCTCGCTCTGTCTCCTCTCTCGCTCTGTCTCCTCTCTCGCTCTGTCTCCTCTCTCGCTCTGTCTCTCTTCTCTCTCTGTCTCTCTTCTCTCTCTGTCTCTCTTTCTCTCCTTTCCCCCTTGTAGGAAGGATGGTGGTCCACTTCATGCTACCAGAGACCAGAGAGGTGTATGAACTGGAGAAGCTGTGGACACTGCGTTCTCTTGATGAACAGTTGAGCTCCATCCCTGTTGAGACGCTCCCAGAGGACTTCATATATGGAGCCGATGTCAATGTCACCAAGTGACTCAACAATTAAAGAACTGTTGAGACTGGAGTGTTATTTATTGAAAAGAAGAGACACTGAGTCTGCTTCTTAAATGGCACCCTATTCCCTTTATAGTGCACTACTTTTGACCAGACCTATTCCCTTTATAGTGCACTACTTTTGACCGGAGTCTTATGGGCCCTGTAGGGAAAAGCAGCGTACCATTTGGGGCTCATTCCAAATGTTGAAAACTGCAGTTACTGGTTGAATTCAGCCTGTTATTTGAAGTTATCCTCTAAGCTTTGATCTTTGTTACCATTATAAACCAGTCTGCTATGCAGACTAGATGACACAAGAAGTGTCTTACAATCATGGTTGTTAATGTTTGCACTGGAATGTAGCTAGGGGTTTAGGGTTTTTGTGTGTGTTAAGATGTATTGATGCAAATGGGGAGGGGGATTCAGTGGCAATGGTGGTTTGGGCATTTCATCAGAAGACTGAATTTTATTAAAGAATTAATATAAAAAATACTTTTCATAAGATATTGTATTGTTCATGATGACTCCTGGCTGGCCACACATTATTACATTCAGTAGATGGTAACAGTGACATCATCTGGTGCAGAGCTTGGTATATAAACAACAGAACAATTGTTTGTTGGCTATAGTCAGTGTATAAAGCTAAACAAAATATGGTCTTGTGCAGCTCCTTGTAACTTAAGAACGATCAGTGGTGGAAAAAGTACCACATTTTCATACTTGAGTAAGAGTAGATACCTTAAGAGAAAATGACTCAAATAAAAGTGAGTCACCCAGTAAAATACTACTTGAGTAAAAATATACTTAAGCATCAAAAGTGAAGGTATAAATAATTACATTTCTTATATAAAGCATTTTCTTGTGTTTTTAATTTACGGAAAGCCAGGGGCGTGGTCCAACACTCAGACATTATTTACAAACGAAGTATCTGTTTATGTGAGTCCGCCAGATCAGAGGCGCTCCGCGTTGCGTCAAGTTTAAGAACACCCCCTCGTGCCTTATCGCTTTAATATGTACTACACATTATTTACATCTGCTAAGAGACCCACTGTAGAGTATCACAGAAAAAAATGCCTTCGGGCGTGCCCGTTTGCTTGACCTCAGCATTCATTTTCTCAAAGTGCATACATTTTTTTCGTTTACAGAAGACGCATATCAAGGTCCAAACAGGTGAGATTATTAGATTATTTTTGTCTGTTTCATGGACAACTACTGTTTTTTTTTTGAACAAATGATTTCTCCAAAAACTTTAATTTATAAATGGATAGATTTCACGTTGGCCTAGTCAGGGAGCCGTAGCCATGCATGCTGGGGCATAATCATGTTGTGTTTTGTACATCACAGCCAATCAACCTATAAACATAGACCAATGAATGATGGACGGTGAGAATAGTGAGTATTTTTTTGTCGTCTAAATATTTCTATACCTATCCACTTAATTATGAAAAATATCCTTCACGTATTAATACTGGTTTCATTTAATTTTAGTGGAGCTTGTTGGTGTAACACACGTGTTGGATGCCAGCACGTTTTGGGCACAGGTAACGTAACTAACTACACGTAGCACATCCCACTATTGAATTCATTAACATTAGAACTTTGGTTGAACATTTCACCTGTTGATTGAGTCATTTGATTTACACAAGAACACCAAAGAAATGTAACCCAAACATGTACACACAGTAAACTCCCATATCTTTGTTATGTGTTGTAGAATGTCAAGGATGATCAAGCCATTGAAAACATAAGAAATGCCTTGGCAGACAAATGCCCAACAGCCCCAAGGTTACTTGGAACTCCCAATCCTCAGAAGGTAAAGAAAGGTAGCAGCTAGACTTGGGGGATGGAGAAGAGAGACCATTATCATTGGATTGATACATTGCATCTATCTTGTGTTTGCATCTAGATTTATGGGGCAGTCTTCTCTGAGGACAGCTATTGGTACAGGTGCAAGGTCCTGCAGCAGACTGATAATGTGAGTCAATGAGTGTCTGGATACTACCCACATGGCACCCTATTCCCTATAGTGCACTACTTATCCCTATAGGCCCTGGTCAAAAGTAGTGCATTAATATAGGGAATAGGATGTGGATGCAGACTGACATTCCAATCTCCATCTTGTGTCCAGTTTCACGTGTCCTACATTGACTATGGGAACACAGAGTTTGTCAGTCGGTCAGCTCTGGTGGAGCTGCCAGGGGATCTACAGGCACCTTGTCTGGCCAAGAAGTACAAGTTCCGGGGCTTCAATGTGTCCACTGACCAAGACTCAGCACATTTCCTGCAGGTACTCTGTTCCGCTCCATGTCATTAATGTCTATGTGGAAATATGGCAGGTCCCCCTCGCAAAATAGGATTCTTATCTCAAGGGTTAGTGTTTAGTATTTGGTGTCATATATGTGTGAATGGGTTGACACATTGTGATGTATTTTGAATAGAGTCCTTCTGCTCACAAAATGTGCATTGACTTGTTTTGCTCTTTAGGGAAAGGCCTTCCTAAAGAATCTGATCTATGGGAAGAAGGTCCGCATCCAGAAGAAGTCAGTCTGCTTTGACGGGACCATCCTGGTCCAGGCTTTTCAGGGAAACCTGAACATCGGTGAAGAGGTCCTCAAACAAACCTCTGTCTGTTATGTCCTGTAAGGAGTTTTTATGATTCAAGGCACATCTTGAAAACTGACAATAAAATGCTCTCTTAGGTTTTGAAGATGAAGTTTGCCAAGTTCACCCTCCCGGGGAGTAACCGTGAGAGCCCTATGTCTGTGCGGGCCCTGCAGGAGTCCCATTGCCTGTGGCCTCAGCGGGTGTTGGATTGGGCTGGCCCCCAGGGAGATGGGGACATGCCTGGCTCTACAGTCTGCATGCCCAAACTACGGCCTGCTTTCCCCGACCAGAGTCCCCTTTCAATGAAGTAAGATACCTGTCTGTCTGTTCCGCTGGGATAATGAAGTAAGATACCTGTCTGTCTGTTCCGCTGGGATAATGAAGTAAGACACCTGTCTGTCTGTTCCGCTGGGATAATGAAGTAAGACACCTGTCTGTCTGTTCCGCTGGGATAATGAAGTAAGACACCTGTCTGTCTGTTCCGCTGGGATAATGAAGTAAGACACCTGTCTGTCTGTTCCGCTGGGATAATGAAGTAAGACACCTGTCTGTCTGTTCCGCTGGGATAATGAAGTAAGACACCTGTCTGTCTGTTCCGCTGGGATAATGAAGTAAGACACCTGTCTGTCTGTTCCGCTGGGATAATGAAGTAAGACACCTGTCTGTCTGTTCCGCTGGGATAATGAAGTAAGACACCTGTCTGTCTGTTCCGCTGGGATAATGAAGTAAGACACCTGTCTGTCTGTTCCGCTGGGATAATGAAGTAAGACACCTGTCTGTCTGTTCCGCTGGGATAATGAAGTAAGACACCTGTCTGTCTGTTCCGCTGGGATAATGAAGTAAGACACCTGTCTGTCTAGGACTGTGTTTTCTGTCTGTTCCTCTGGGATCCCAAGGACTGGAAATGTTTTGTTCCAGCCCAGCACTAGCACAGCTGATTTAACTAATCAAGAGCTTTGCGAGTAGTTGAATCAGGGGTGTTAGCAGTGGCCCATACTTTGACTTTTTCACTTGACATGACTAATCCTGTGGTGTGAATGGTATTGGGAGATCGGGCTGCCTTCTGAGAATCCGCAGACGAGCGAGTAAACTCCCACTGCCTTCCGTTATACTTGCTAACATGCAATCATTGGAAAATAAAATTGATGATCTTTGATTATCCTACCAACGGGACATATAAGATATTACAGTTCTTAGTTTCACCGAATTGTGGCTGAACGACGACACGGATAATATAGAGCTGCTGAGATTTTCCATGCACCGGCAGAACAGAGATGCTATGTCTGGTAAGACATAGCGTGGGGGTGTGTGTCTTTATCAATAACAGCTGGTGCGCGATGTCTAATATTAAAGAAGTCTCGAGGTATTGCTTGCCTGAGGTAGAGTACCTAATGATATGTTGTAGACCACATTATCTACCAAGAGAGTTCTCATCTATATTATTCGTAGCCGTCTATTTACCACCACAGACCGATGCTGGCACTAAGACCGCACTCAACCAACTCTAATAAGGCCATAAGTAAACAACAAAATGCTCATCCAGAAGTGCCGCTCCTAGTGGCCGGGGACTTTAATGCAGGCGAATTTAAATCAGTTTTACCACATTTTTACCAGCATGTCACATGTGCAACTAGAGGGGGAAAAACTAGACCACCTTTACTCCACACACAGAGATGCATACAAAGCTCTCCCCTGCCCTCCATTTGGCTCATCTGACCATAATTCTATCCTCCTGATTCCTGCTTACAAGCAAAAACTAAAGCAGGAAGTACCAGTGACTCGCTCAATAC
Source organism: Salvelinus fontinalis (assembly GCF_029448725.1). Lineage (NCBI taxonomy): Eukaryota > Metazoa > Chordata > Actinopteri > Salmoniformes > Salmonidae > Salvelinus > Salvelinus fontinalis. The sequence continues at coordinate 5,625,909 of NC_074702.1, forward strand.
GGAAGTGGTCAGATGATGCGGATGCTACTCTACAGGACTGTTTTGCTAGCACACACTGGAATCTGTTCTGGGATTCCTCCGATGTCATTGAGGAGTACACCACATCAGTCATCGGCTTCATCAATAAGTGCATCAATGATGTCGTCCCCACAGTGACCGTACGTACATACCCCAACCAGAAGCCATGGATTACAGGCAACATCCGCTTCGAGCTAAAGGCTAGACCTGCCGCTTTCAAGGAGTGGGACACTAATCCGGAAGCTTTACTAGGACGTGTACTCAAAGTATGTGCGGACCAACTGGCAAGAGTCTTCACTGACATTTTCAACCTCTCCCTGACTGATGAGTATGTAATCCCAACATGTTTCAAGCAGACCACCATACTCACTGTGCCCAAAGAGGCGATGGTAACCTGCCTAAATGATTACCGCCCCGTAGCCATGAAGTGCTTTGAAAGGCTGGTCATGGCTCACATCAACAGCATCCTCCTGGATACCCTATACCAGGTATTCCCAAACTGGGGTATGTACGCACAATGCCTTTGGGGGTACGCCAAATAAAAATGTAATTCACTTTATAAAAAAATAAATGTGATTCACATTTACAACAGTCCATTTAGATTTTTCAACAGGGCTATATTTGGGTGAGGTTATTTTTCTCAACCGGAGTATTCTTGTTTCACTGCCAGAAAATAAAATGAAACCATATAGTGTTCAATAAAATAACACAATGTCAAATACGGGTAGCCTAGTCAAATAATTAACATCCAATCACATTAACCGTTACTCTCTCGCGGGAATTCCACTAACAGTCCGTATTTAGCCAAACGTAGCTGCTGCTCTTTCCGTTTGTGTTAAAATTGATTAATGGTTAAAAAAAAAGAAAGGCCCACGTCTATAGACACATACCAGCTCTACTGGTAGTACTGCTACTACCAGCAGTACTACACCTCTACCTGTTGACGACACAAGTTGTTCCACGAGCACATCCAATGCTAGTATCAGTAATTCTACATTTGTTGTTAGCCCAGCTAGCATCAGTAATTCTACATTTGTTGTTAGCCCAGCTAGCATGGACACTGACAGTTGTGAATCTGATGCAGCCGAAGAGCTACTGCCCCCTTACCAGGGAAATCACCGAACAACAGACAGGGACATTGGACCATCGAAGAGCTGCAAATATGATGAGAACTACATTGATTTGGGGTTCACTTATATCGGGAGTAGTGTCTTTCCTCAGCCACAGTATGTTAATGTGAAAAAGTACTATCTCACAACTCAATGAAACCTTCACTCTTGCGCAGACATTTAGAAACAAAACATGCCAATTTGAAAAATAAGCCACAGGAATTTTTGGAGCGAGAATTAAGATGACTTTCGAGTAGTGAGACATGTATAAAAGCAACAGATACATTAATAATAAGGGTCTAGAAGCGACTTATATGGTGATCTACCGAGTGGCTAGGACAGGCAACTCCCATACTATTGTGGAAGGATTTAATTCTTCCTGCTACCGCTGATATGGCTGGGACAATGCTAGGGGAAAAGGCCCCAAAAAATTATACAGACAATGCCTTCATCAAACAACACCGTTTCATGACGCATCAGTGACATGGGAGGACATGTTTTGAAACAATTACTGCTTCGCATACAAGCCAGTGAATTCTATGCATTACAGCTGGATGAGTAAAACGAATTTGGCTCCTGGTATATGGGCCTGGCACAGCTCCTGGTATATGTCCGTTAAGTTTATGGGGGGGTCAATTAAGAAAGACATCCTCTTCTTGAAACCAGAACAACAGGAGAGGATATTTTTAAAGTACTGCACAGCTTTGTGACATCAAATGGACTTTGGTGGTCAAGATGTGTTGGCATCTGTACTGATGGAGCAAAAGCCATGACAGGGAGACATAGTGGAGTGGTAACGCGCGTGCAAGCAGTTGCTCCCGACCCTACATGGGTACACTGACGCATCCATCGAGAGGCTCTTGCTGCCAAGGGAATTCCTGACAGCTTGAAAGAAGTTTTGGACACTACAGTGAAAATGGTTAACTTTGTTAAAGCAAGGCCCCTGAACTTGTGTATTTTCTGCACTATGCAAGGATCTGGGCAGCGACCATGTAACTCAACATACAGAAGTGCGCTGGTTATCAAGGGGCAAAATATTGACACGTTTTTTTTGTTTTTAATTTAGAGACGAGCTTAAAGTTTTCTTTACTGACCATAATTTTCACTTGTCTGACCGCTTGCATGATGACGAGATTCTCACACGACTGGCCTATCTGGGTGATGTTTTTTCTCACCTTAATGATAAGGTCAGAGAACTGGCAATGTGGTGCCAGGACAACAACCTCTACCTCCGTGTGAGCAAGACAAAGGAGCTGATCATGGACTACAGGAAAAGGTCAGCCGAACAGGCCCCAATTAACATCAACGAGGCTGTAGTGGAGCAGGTTGAGAGTTTCAAGTTCCTTGATGTCCACATCACAAAATAACTATTATGGTCCAAACACACCAAGACAGTTGTGAAGAGGTCATGACAACACCTTTTCCCCCAGGAGACTGAAAAAGTTTGGCATGGGTCCCCAGATCCTCAAAAAGCTCTACAGCTGCACCATCGAGAGCATCCTGACCGGTTGCATCACTGCCTGGTATGGCAACTGCTCGGCATCTGACTGTAAGGCGCTACAGAGGGTAGTGTGTAGGAGTGTGCCACTGGGGCCAAGCTTCCTGCCATCCAGGACCTCTATACCAGGCGGTATCAGAGGAAAGCACATTCAGTTGTCAGAGGCTCCAGTCACCCAAGTCAAAGACTGTTTTCTCTCTTCTCTGTTTTCTCCGCACGGCAAGAGGTACTGGAGCACCAAGTCGGGGACCAAAAGGCTCCTTAACAGATTCTACCCCCAAGCCATAAGACTGCTGAACAATTAGTCAAATGGCCACCGTACTATTACATTGATCCATTTGTTTTGTACACTGCTGCTACTCGCTGTTTATTATCTATGCATAGTCACTTCACCCCTACCTACATGTACAAATTACCTCAACTAACCTGAACCCTTGCACACTGACTCGGTACCGGTACCCCATGTATATAGCCTAGTTATTGTGTTACTTTTTATTATTTTATTATATTTGTATTTTTTACTTTAGTTAATTTGGTAAATATTTTCTTAACTCTTGAACTGCACTGTTAGTTAAGGGCTTGTAAGTAAGCATTTCACGGTAAGGTCAACACTTGTTGTATTTGGCGCATGTGACAAATAAAGTTTGACTTGTTTGGTGGCTGGAAGTAGCTTTGGGGATTTAACATGATAAGCTGCTGGAGTGGAGATTGACTCTTCTGTTTAGTCTGTTAATAGTTTAAACTGAGAATGTAGCAATGAGCCAGCCAGTACAATATAATCTGTGTGTGTGTGTGTGAGTGAGCCAGCCAATACAATAGAATCAACATTGTGAGTGAGCCAGCCAATACAATAGAATCAACATTGTGTGTGAGCCAGCCAATACAATAGAATCACCATGGTGTGTGTGAGCCAGCCAGCCAATACAATAGAATCAACATGGTGTGTGTGAGCCAGCCAGCCAATACAATAGAATCAACATGGTGTGTGTGAGCCAGCCAGCCAATACAATAGAATCAACATGGTGTGTGTGAGCCAGCCAGCCAATACAATAGAATCAACATGGTGTGTGTGAGCCAGCCAGCCAATACAATAGAATCAACATGGTGTGTGTGTGAGCCAGCCAGCCAATACAATAGAATCAACATGGTGTGTGTGAGCCAGCCAATACAATAGAATCAACATGGTGTGTGTGAGCCAGCCAGCCAATACAATAGAATCAACATGGTGTGTGTGTGAGCCAGCCAGCCAATACAATAGAATCAACATGGTGTGTGTGAGCCAGCCAGTACAGTAGAATCAACATGGTGTGTGTGAGCCAGCCAGCCAGTACAGTAGAATCAACATGGTGTGTGTGAGCCAGCCAGCCAGTACAGTAGAATCAACATGGTGTGTGTGTGTGTGAGCCAGCCAATACAATAGAATCAACATGGTGTGTGTGAGCCAGCCAGTACAGTAGAATCAACATGGTGTGTGTGAGCCAGCCAGCCAGTACAGTAGAATCAACATGGTGTGTGTGAGCCAGCCAGCCAGTACAGTAGAATCAACATGGTGTGTGTGTGTGTGAGCCAGTACAGTAGAATCAACATGGTGTGTGTGTGTGTGAGCCAGTACAGTAGAATCAACATGGTGTGTGTGTGTGTGAGCCAGTACAGTAGAATCAACATGGTGTGTGTGAGCCAGCCAGCCAGTACAGTAGAATCAACATGGTGTGTGTGTGTGTGAGCCAGCCAATACAATAGAATCAACATGGTGTGTGTGAGCCAGCCAGTACAGTAGAATCAACATGGTGTGTGTGAGCCAGCCAGCCAGTACAGTAGAATCAACATGGTGTGTGTGAGCCAGCCAGCCAGTACAGTAGAATCAACATGGTGTGTGTGTGTGTGAGCCAGTACAGTAGAATCAACATGGTGTGTGTGTGTGTGAGCCAGTACAGTAGAATCAACATGGTGTGTGTGTGTGTGAGCCAGTACAGTAGAATCAACATGGTGTGTGTGTGTGAGCCAGTACAGTAGAATCAACATGGTGTGTGTGTGTGTGAGCCAGTACAGTAGAATCAACATGGTGTGTGTGTGTGTGAGCCAGTACAATAGAATCAACATGGTGTGTGTGAGCCAGCCAGCCAGTACAGTAGAATCAACATGGTGTGTGTGAGCCAGCCAGTACAGTAGAATCAACATGGTGTGTGTGTGTGTGAGCCAGTACAGTAGAATCAACATGGTGTGTGTGTGTGTGAGCCAGTACAGTAGAATCAACATGGTGTGTGTGTGTGTGAGCCAGTACAATAGAATCAACATGGTGTGTGTGAGCCAGCCAGCCAGTACAGTAGAATCAACATGGTGTGTGTGTGTGTGAGCCAGTACAGTAGAATCAACATGGTGTGTGTGAGCCAGCCAGCCAGTACAGTAGAATCAACATGGTGTGTGTGAGCCAGTACAGTAGAATCAACATGGTGTGTGTGTGTGTGAGCCAGTACAGTAGAATCAACATGGTGTGTGTGAGCCAGCCAGCCAGTACAGTAGAATCAACATGGTGTGTGTGTGTGTGAGCCAGTACAGTAGAATCAACATGGTGTGTGTGAGCCAGCCAGCCAGTACAGTAGAATCAACATGGTGTGTGTGAGCCAGTACAGTAGAATCAACATGGTGTGTGTGTGTGTGAGCCAGTACAGTAGAATCAACATGGTGTGTGTGTGCCAGCCAGCCAGTACAGTAGAATCAACATGGTGTGTGTGTGTGTGAGCCAGTACAGTAGAATCAACATGGTGTGTGTGTGCCAGCCAGCCAGTACAGTAGAATCAACATGGTGTGTGAGACTGAGTGTGAGCCAGTACAGTAGAATCAACATGGTGTGTGTGTGTGTGAGCCAGTACAGTAGAATCAACATGGTGTGTGTGTGTGTGAGCCAGTACAGTAGAATCAACATGGTGTGTGTGTGTGTGAGCCAGTACAATAGAATCAACATGGTGTGTGTGAGCCAGCCAGCCAGTACAGTAGAATCAACATGGTGTGTGTGTGTGTGAGCCAGTACAGTAGAATCAACATGGTGTGTGTGAGCCAGCCAGCCAGTACAGTAGAATCAACATGGTGTGTGTGAGCCAGTACAGTAGAATCAACATGGTGTGTGTGTGTGTGAGCCAGTACAGTAGAATCAACATGGTGTGTGTGAGCCAGCCAGCCAGTACAGTAGAATCAACATGGTGTGTGTGTGTGTGAGCCAGTACAGTAGAATCAACATGGTGTGTGTGAGCCAGCCAGCCAGTACAGTAGAATCAACATGGTGTGTGTGTGTGTGAGCCAGTACAGTAGAATCAACATGGTGTGTGTGAGCCAGCCAGCCAGTACAGTAGAATCAACATGGTGTGTGTGAGCCAGCCAGTACAGTAGAATCAACATGGTGTGTGTGAGCCAGCCAGTACAGTAGAATCAACATGGTGTGTGTGTGAGCCAGTACAGTAGAATCAACATGGTGTGTGTGAGCCAGCCAGTACAGTAGAATCAACATGGTGTGTGTGTGTGTGAGCCAGTACAGTAGAATCAACATGGTGTGTGTGAGCCAGCCAGCCAGTACAGTAGAATCAACATGGTGTGTGTGTGTGTGAGCCAGTACAGTAGAATCAACATGGTGTGTGTGAGCCAGCCAGCCAGTACAGTAGAATCAACATGGTGTGTGTGTGTGTGAGCCAGTACAGTAGAATCAACATGGTGTGTGTGTGCCAGCCAGCCAGTACAGTAGAATCAACATGGTGTGTGAGACTGAGTGTGAGCCAGTACAGTAGAATCAACATGGTGTGTGTGTGTGTGAGCCAGTACAGTAGAATCAACATGGTGTGTGTGTGTGTGAGCCAGTACAGTAGAATCAACATGGTGTGTGTGTGTGTGAGCCAGTACAATAGAATCAACATGGTGTGTGTGAGCCAGCCAGCCAGTACAGTAGAATCAACATGGTGTGTGTGTGTGTGAGCCAGTACAGTAGAATCAACATGGTGTGTGTGAGCCAGCCAGCCAGTACAGTAGAATCAACATGGTGTGTGTGAGCCAGTACAGTAGAATCAACATGGTGTGTGTGTGTGTGAGCCAGTACAGTAGAATCAACATGGTGTGTGTGAGCCAGCCAGCCAGTACAGTAGAATCAACATGGTGTGTGTGTGTGTGAGCCAGTACAGTAGAATCAACATGGTGTGTGTGAGCCAGCCAGCCAGTACAGTAGAATCAACATGGTGTGTGTGTGTGTGAGCCAGTACAGTAGAATCAACATGGTGTGTGTGAGCCAGCCAGCCAGTACAGTAGAATCAACATGGTGTGTGTGAGCCAGCCAGTACAGTAGAATCAACATGGTGTGTGTGAGCCAGCCAGTACAGTAGAATCAACATGGTGTGTGTGTGAGCCAGTACAGTAGAATCAACATGGTGTGTGTGAGCCAGCCAGTACAGTAGAATCAACATGGTGTGTGAGACTGAGTGTGAGCCAGTACAGTAGAATCAACATGGTGTGTGAGACTGAGTGTGAGCCAGTACAGTAGAATCAACATGGTGTGTGAGACTGAGTGTGAGCCAGTACAGTAGAATCAACATGGTGTGTGAGACTGAGTGTGAGCCAGTACAGTAGAATCAACATGGTGTGTGAGACTGAGTGTGAGCCAGTACAGTAGAATCAACATGGTGTGTGAGACTGAGTGTGAGCCAGTACAGTAGAATCAACATGGTGTGTGAGACTGAGTGTGAGCCAGTACAGTAGAATCAACATGGTGTGTGTGTGTGTGAGCCAGTACAGTAGAATCAACATGGTGTGTGAGACTGAGTGTGAGCCAGTACAGTAGAATCAACATGGTGTGTGAGACTGAGTGTGAGCCAGTACAGTAGAATCAACATGGTGTGTGAGACTGAGTGTGAGCCAGTACAGTAGAATCAACATGGTGTGTGAGACTGAGTGTGAGCCAGTACAGTAGAATCAACATGGTGTGTGTGACTGAGTGTGAGCCAGTACAGTAGAATCAACATGGTGTGTGAGACTGAGTGTGAGCCAGTACAGTAGAATCAACATGGTGTGTGAGACTGAGTGTGAGCCAGTACAGTAGAATCAACATGGTGTGTGAGACTGAGTGTGAGCCAGTACAGTAGAATCAACATGGTGTGTGAGAGCCAGTACAGTAGAATCAACATGGTGTGTGAGACTGAGTGTGAGCCAGTACAGTAGAATCAACATGGTGTGTGAGACTGAGTGTGAGCCAGTACAGTAGAATCAACATGGTGTGTGAGACTGAGTGTGAGCCAGTACAGTAGAATCAACATGGTGTGTGAGACTGAGTGTGAGCCAGTACAGTAGAATCAACATGGTGTGTGAGACTGAGTGTGAGCCAGTACAGTAGAATCAACATGGTGTGTGAGACTGAGTGTGAGCCAGTACAGTAGAATCAACATGGTGTGTGAGACTGAGTGTGAGCCAGTACAGTAGAATCAACATGGTGTGTGAGACTGAGTGTGAGCCAGTACAGTAGAATCAACATGGTGTGTGAGACTGAGTGTGAGCCAGTACAGTAGAATCAACATGGTGTGTGAGACTGAGTGTGAGCCAGTACAGTAGAATCAACATGGTGTGTGAGACTGAGTGTGAGGAGAACCATGAATACCTTGTTACTTTTGCAGCATGTTTCTATAAAGACTGTTTAGAGATGTAGGGGTTGCAACAAGCTCAGGATGATCAGTGATTGGGGTGGTTTGTAGTAGTGATTACTAACTGAGTGGTTTGTAGTAGTGATTATTAACTGGGTGGTTTGTAGTAGTGATTACTGACTGGGTGGTTTGTAGTAGTGATTACTAACTGGGTGGTTTGTAGTAGTGATTACTAACTGGGTGGTTTGTAGTAGTGATTACTGACTGGGTGGTTTGTAGTAGTGATTACTAACTGGGTGGTTTGTAGTAGTGATTACTGACTGGGTGGTTTGTGGTAGTGATTACTAACTGGGTGGTTTGTAGTAGTGATTATTAACTGGGTGGTTTGTAGTAGTGATTACTGACTGGGTGGTTTGTGGTAGTGATTATTAACTGGGTGGTTTGTAGTAGTGATTACTAACTGGGTGGTTTGTAGTAGTGATTACTAACTGGGTGGTTTGTAGTAGTGATTATTAACTGGGTGGTTTGTAGTAGTGATTATTAACTGGGTGGTTTGTAGTAGTGATTATTAACTGGGTGGTTTGTAGTAGTGATTATTAACTGGGTGGTTTGTAGTAGTGATTACTAACTGGGTGGTTTGTAGTAGTGTTTACTAACTGGGTGGTTTGTAGTAGTGATTACTGACTGGGTGGTTTGTAGTAGTGATTATTAACTGGGTGGTTTGTAGTAGTGATTATTAACTGGGTGGTTTGTAGTAGTGATTACTGACTGGGTTGTTTGAAGTAGTGATTATTAACTGGGTGGTTTGTAGTAGTGATTATTAACTGGGTGGTTTGTAGTAGTGATTACTAACTGGGTGGTTTGTAGTAGTGATTATTAACTGGGTGGTTTGTAGTAGTGATTACTGACTGGGTGGTTTGTAGTAGTGATTATTAACTGGGTGGTTTGTAGTAGTGATTATTAACTGGGTGGTTTGTAGTAGTGATTATTAACTGGGTGGTTTGTAGTAGTGATTATTAACTGGGTGGTTTGTAGTAGTGATTACTAACTGGGTGGTTTGTAGTAGTGATTACTAACTGGGTGGTTTGTAGTAGTGATTACTAACTGGGTGGTTTGTAGTAGTGATTACTAACTGGGTGGTTTGTAGTAGTGACTACTAACTGGGTGGTTTGTAGTAGTGATTACTGACTGGGTGGTTTGTAGTAGTGATTACTGACTGGGTGGTTTGTAGTAGTGATTACTAACTGGGTGGTTTGTAGTAGTGATTATTAACTGGGTGGTTTGTAGTAGTGATTATTAACTGGGTGGTTTGTAGTAGTGATTATTAACTGGGTGGTTTGTAGTAGTGATTACAAACTGGGTGGTTTGTAGTAGTGATTACTGACTGGGTGGTTTGTAGTAGTGATTACTAACTGGGTGGTTTGTAGTAGTGATTACTGACTGGGTGGTTTGTAGTAGTGATTACTGACTGGGTGGTTTGTAGTAGTGATTATTAACTGGGTGGTTTGTAGTAGTGATTATTAACTGGGTGGTTTGTAGTAGTGATTATTAACTGGGTGGTTTGTAGTAGTGATTATTAACTGGGTGGTTTGTAGTAGTGATTATTAACTGGGTGGTTTGTAGTAGTGATTATTGACTGGGTGGTTTGTAGTAGTGATTACTGACTGGGTGGTTTGTAGTAGTGATTACTGACTGGGTGGTTTGTAGTAGTGATTACTGACTGGGTGGTTTGTAGTAGTGATTATTAACTGGGTGGTTTGTAGTAGTGATTATTAACTGGGTGGTTTGTAGTAGTGATTACTGACTGGGTGGTTTGTAGTAGTGATTATTAACTGGGTGGTTTGTAGTAGTGATTACTAACTGGGTGGTTTGTAGTAGTGATTATTAATACTAACTGGGTGGTTTGTAGTAGTGATTATTAATACTAACTGGGTGGTTTGTAGTAGTGATTACTGACTGGGTGGTTTGTAATAGTGATTACTAACTGGGTGGTTTGTAGTAGTGATTACTAACTGGGTGGTTTGTAGTAGTGATTACTAACTGGGTGGTTTGTAGTAGTGATTATTAACTGGGTGGTTTGTAGTAATGATTACTAACTGGGTGGTTTGTAGTAGTGATTATTAATACTAACTGGGTGGTTTGTAGTAGTGATTATTAATACTAACTGGGTGTTTTGTAGTAGTGATTATTAACTGGGTGGTTTGTAGTAGTGATTACTAACTGGGTGGTTTGTAGTAGTGATTACTGACTGGGTGGTTTGTAGTAGGGATTACTAACTGGGTGGTTTGTAGTAGTGATTACTGACTGGGTGGTTTGTAGTAGTGATTACTGACTGGGTGGTTTGTAGTAGTGATTACTAACTGGGTGGTTTGTAGTAGTGATTACTAACTGGGTGGTTTGTAGTAGTGATTACTAACTGGGTGGTTTGTAGTAGTGATTACTAACTGGGTGGTTTGTAGTAGTGATTACTAACTGGGTGGTTTGTAGTAGTGATTACTGACTGGGTGGTTTGTAGTAGTGATTACTGACTGGGTGGTTTGTAGTAGTGATTATTAATATTGACTGGGTGGTTTGTAGTAGTGATTATTAATATTAACTGGGTGGTTTGTAGTAGTGATTATTAATATTAACTGGGTGGTTTGTAGTAGTGATTACTAACTGGGTGGTTTGTAGTAGTGATTACTAACTGGGTGGTTTGTAGTAGTGATTATTAATATTAACTGGGTGGTTTGTAGTAGTGATTATTAATATTAACTGGGTGGTTTGTAGTAGTGATTACTAACTGGGTGGTTTGTAGTAGTGATTACTAACTGGGTGGTTTGTAGTAGTGATTACTAACTGGGTGGTTTGTAGTAGTGATTACTGACTGGGTGGTTTGTAGTAGTGATTACTGACTGGGTGGTTTGTAGTAGTGATTACTAACTGGGTGGTTTGTAGTAGTGATTACTAACTGGGTGGTTTGTAGTAGTGATTACTAACTGGGTGGTTTGTAGTAGTGATTACTAACTGGGTGGTTTGTAGTAGTGATTACTAACTGGGTGGTTTGTAGTAGTGATTACTAACTGGGTGGTTTGTAGTAGTGATTACTAACTGGGTGGTTTGTAGTAGTGATTACTAACTGGGTGGTTTGTAGTAGTGATTACTAACTGGGTGGTTTGTAGTAGTGATTACTAACTGGGTGGTTTGTAGTAGTGATTACTAACTGGGTGGTTTGTAGTAGTGATTACTAACTGGGTGGTTTGTAGTAGTGATTACTAACTGGGTGGTTTGTAGTAGTGATTATTAATATTAACTGGGTGGTTTGTAGTAGTGATTATTAATATTAACTGGGTGGTTTGTAGTAGTGATTACTGACTGGGTTGTTTTATCCTAGGACTGTGTTTGTCCCAAATGGCACCCTATTCCCTGTATAACTTTTGACCAGAGCCCATATATAGGAAATGGTGTCCAAAATGCCCCCCCCCCATTTCCTACATCCTATTCCCTAAATGCAGCACTACTTTTTACCAGGGCCCATAGGGTCAAAAGTAGTCCTTTAGAGAATAGGGTTGAGCAGCCAATGTGTGTTTTAACTCCTGCTCAGGGAGAAGAGTACGGCCACAGCCCAGAATGCTGCCAACCTAGTGAAGAAGAAGATGGACCAGGAGCTGGTGGAGGAGAACCAGAGGCTGAAGGCAGAAGGAGAGACCCTGCGCAGGGAGGACCAGCTGAGAGACAGCCTCTCAGAGCTCCAGGTTGAACAAACAGAGTGGAGACACACACACACAACAAGCTTTCCAGGACATTAGTTATGTATGAGTATCGTCTTGTGTTGTAATTTCAGAAGTTGAAAGAGGAGACTGCTAATTATGCCAAAGAGGCAGAGAGATGGAAGGTGGAGAGGAACACACTCCAGAACCAATCAGAGCAGCTGGAGAAACACTTGCAAGATGCCAAACAGGAAGTGCAGGTGAGACTGGTGTCGTATGGAGCAGATGTCTACTAGTCAATGGGCCCTGAGCACCTGCTCATGGACACATCATAGCATTAACAGGTCTACATTCAATTCTCACCACAGCACATTAATGAGTCTACATTCAACCCTCACCACAGCACATTAATGAGTCTACATTCAACCCACAGCACATTAATGAGTCAACATTCAACCCTCACCACAGCACATTAACGAGTCTACATTCAACCCTCACCACAGCATATTAACGAGTCTACATTCATTCCTCGCCACAGCACATTAATGAGTCTACATTCAACCTTCACCACAGCACATTAATGAGTCTACATTCAACCCTCACCACAGCACATTAATGAGTCTACATTCAACCCTCACCACAGCACATGAATGAGTCTACATTCAACCCTCACCACAGCACATTAATGAGTCTACATTCAACCTTCACCACAGCACATTAATGAGTCTACATTCAACCTTCACCACATCACAATAATGAGTCTACATTCAACCTTCACCACAGCACATTAATGAGTCTACATTCAACCCTCACCACAGCACATTAATGAGTCTACATTCAACCCTCACCACAGCACATTAATGAGTCTACATTCAACCTTCACCACAGCACATTAATGAGTCTACATTCAACCCTCACCACAGCACATTAATGAGTCTACATTCAACCTTCACCACAGCACATTAATGAGTCTACATTCAACCTTCACCACATCACATTAATGAGTCTACATTCAACCCTCACCACATCACAATAATGAGTCTACATTCAACCTTCACCACAGCACATTAATGAGTCTACATTCAACCCTCACCACATCACATAAATGAGTCAACATTCAACCCTCACCACATCACATGAATGAGTTTACATTCAACCCTCGCCACAGCACATTAACGAGTCTACATTCATTCCTCGCCACAGCACATTAATGAGTCTACATTCAACCCTCACCACAGCACATTAATGAGTCTACATTCAACCCTCACCACAGCACATTAATGAGTCTACATTCAACCCTCACCACAGCACATTAATGAGTCTACATTCAACCCTCACCACAGCACATTAATGAGTCTACATTCAACCCTCACCACAGCACATTAATGAGTCTACATTCAACCTTCACCACAGCACATTAATGAGTCTACATTCAACCTTCACCACATCACAATAATGAGTCTACATTCAACCTTCACCACAGCACATTAATGAGTCTACATTCAACCCTCACCACAGCACATTAATGAGTCTACATTCAACCCTCACCACAGCACATTAATGAGTCTACATTCAACCTTCACCACAGCACATTAATGAGTCTACATTCAACCCTCACCACAGCACATTAATGAGTCTACATTCAACCTTCACCACAGCACATTAATGAGTCTACATTCAACCTTCACCACATCACATTAATGAGTCTACATTCAACCCTCACCACATCACAATAATGAGTCTACATTCAACCTTCACCACAGCACATTAATGAGTCTACATTCAACCCTCACCACATCACATAAATGAGTTAACATTCAACCCTCACCACAGCACATTAATGAGTTTACATTCAACCCTCACCACAGCACATTAATGAGTCTACATTCAACCTTCACCACAGCACATTAATGAGTCTACATTCAACCCTCACCACATCACATAAATGAGTTAACATTCAACCCTCACCACAGCACATTAATGAGTTTACATTCAACCCTCACCACAGCACATTAATGAGTCTACATTCAACCTTCACCACAGCACATTAATGAGTCTACATTCAACCTTCACCACATCACATTAATGAGTCTACATTCAACCCTCGCTACAGCACATTAATGAGTCTACATTCAACCCTCACCACAGCACATTAATGAGTCTACATTCAACCTTCACCACAGCACATTAATGAGTCTACATTCAACCCTCACCACATCACATAAATGAGTCAACATTCAACCCTCACCACATCACATGAATGAGTTTACATTCAACCCTCACCACAGCACATTAATGAGTCTACATTCAACCTTCACCACAGCACATTAATGAGTCTACATTCAACCTTCACCACAGCACATTAATGAGTCTACATTCAACCTTCACCACAGCACATTAATGAGTCTACATTCAACCTTCACCACAGCACATTAATGAGTCTACATTCAACCTTCACCACAGCACATTAAAGAGTCAACATTCAACCCTCACCACAGCACATTAATGAGTACATTCAACCCTCACCACAGCACATTAATGAGTCTACATTCAACCCTCACCACAGCACATTAACCAGTCTACATTCATTCCTCACCACAGCACATTAATGAGTCTACATTCAACCCACATCACATTAACGAGTCTACATTCAACCTTCAGCACATTGACGAGTCTACATTCAACCTTCACCACAGCACATTAATGAGTCTACATTCAACCTTCACCACAGCACATTAACGAGTCTACATTCAACCTTCACCACATCACATTAACGAGTCTACATTCATTCTTCACCACACCTAATCTATGGATTTCACATGACTGGAAATGCAGATATGCATCTGTTGGTAACAGATACCTTTAAAAAGGTAGGGGCGTGGTGGATCAAAGAACCAGTCAGTATCTGGAGTGACCACCATGCAGAGCGACACATCTCCTTTGCATAGAGTTGATCAGGCTTTTGATTGGCCTGTGGAATGTTGTCCCGCTCATCAATGGCTGTGTGGAGTTACTGGATATTGGAGGGAACTGGAACACGCTGTCGTATACGTCGATCCAGAGCATCCCACACATGCTCAATGGGTGACATGTCTGGCAAGTATGAGGCAATGGAAGGACTGGGACATTCATCCGTGAAGAGCACACTTCTCCAGCATGCCAGTTGCCATCGAAGGTGAGCATTTGCCCACTGAAGTCTGTTACGACACCAAACTGGTCAGGTCAAGTCTCTGATGAGGACGACGAGCACGCAGATGAGCTTCACTGAGAAATTCTTTGGTTGCGCAAACCTACTGTTTCATCAAATGAAGAAGTTGGATGTGGAGGTCCTGGGCTGGTGTGGTTACACAAGGTTTGTGGTTTTGAGGCCGGTTGGACGTGCTGAAAATTCTCTAAAACTATGTTGCAGGTGGCTATGGTAGAGAAATTAACATTCAATTCTCTGGCAACAGCTCTGGTGGATATTCCTGCAGTCAGCATGCTAATTGCATGCTTCCCCAAAACTTGAGACATCGGTAGCATTGTGTTGTGTGACAAAACTGCACATTTTAGGGTGGCCTTTTATTGTCCCCAGCACAAGGTGCACCTGTATAATGATCATGCTGTTTAATACGCTTCTTGATATGCCACACCTGTCAGGTGGATGGATCACTTTGGCAAAGTTGAAATGCTCACTAACACCGACGTAAACACATTTGTGCACAAAATCTGAGAAAAATAAGCTTTTTGTGCGGATGGAAAAAAAATTGATATTTTCTTTCAGCTCATGAAACATGGGACCAACACTTTACATGTTGCGTTTATATTTGTGTTCAGTGTATAGTGAAAATGTTTGGCTTTGTCCTCAACAATGTTTTTTTTGTTGTTGGCAGGGTCGTAAGTGTGGAAGGGACATGGTAGTGCAGGTATGAGGTTTTAAGGGGATAGACCTGGGTCTGGTTTCCCAAAAGCATCTTAATGCTAAGTTCATCGTTAGAACCTTCCTAGAAACATTGTTAAATCTCCCAGCTGTTTTCCAAACCATCGTTAGAACCTTCCTATGTTACAGGAAAGATGCAGAGTTAAAACACTTGTAAGCCTAACTTCCAACGCTATCGGGAAGCCGGGCCCTGGGTTATAGTTAGAATGAATGTTATGAAAGACTGAAGGAACGTAAAGGTAGATAATGTGGCTAATGTCCTCATTAGCGGCATAAACAATGTAGGAGGTGTCTTGTGGATATATTCCTCGTGTCACCATTTGAGATTTATTTTTTGATCTTTAACACTTTATTGTTGGAAAAGTAAGCATTTCACTGTCAATCTACAGCTGTTGTTTCCAAAGCATGTGACATACGATTTGATTTGTGCTACTGTGTCTCTGTCTGGTGTTTTGAATGCTTCTCCCTGTGTTTAGGCTATGAGGGGACAGTTAAAGAAGAAGGAGAAGCAAGTGGATAAGCTCCTGGACTCAGCGGTGGCTGAACGGTTCTGTCGACTGGCTGAGAGAGTCGATTCTCTGAGAGGATTTAGGTACTGTGATGGTCTGGGTTGTAAATGGCGCCCTATATAGTGCACTCTGGTCGAAAGTACTGCACTAAATGGTAATGAGGTGCCATTTGGGACGTAACGCCATTTTCTGACCCCAACCCACACACCTCTCGATTTGGAATTATTTTATTATAGGATAACGAATATTAAGTAACAATGTTTTATTAAATGTATTTTATTTTATTTTTCACAATTCAACATTTCACATTGAGTTACTGTTTCTATTGATTTGCATTATCGTGGTTTTATTTCTACTGGACAGAGAGAGAAACCCAGGTGACACGGATAGTGACAGCCTTACGGAGTCTATCAACATTGTCATAAACAACAGCATCTCTGCCCCGGTTGCCATGGAGAAGCTGGAGTCGGCATGGAGAGATTACAGCCTGGCTCAGGAGAAACTCAAGGCCTGTCAGACGGTCAGTCTGCATCCTACTGTTAAAGGCTATGTACAAAATGGCACCCTATTCCCTATTTAGTGCACTACTTTAGACCAGGACCCATAGTGGTCTGGTTTAAAGTAGTGCACTAAATCTGGAATAGGTTGCCATTTGTGACACAAAGACACGCGTCTCGTCAGATCGGAATACAGTTTCTCATCAGTGAAATGACCATGTTTTGGCGTCCATTTTGCAGAAGGAGCAGCTTGGGGATCTGATAGACAACCGGAATAAGGTGCGAGGTGTTCTGACTGCCACTGTAGAGTCCTTCCTTCAGGAGGCTAAGTGTTTGCCAGTCAGACAACGCATGGACAAACTGGAGGTACTGAAAATGAAAACTATGATTCTGTCATCTGAATATTTTTTTTCATTCAACATTCCAAATATTTGAAGGGGGTTAGTTATTTCTAGATGACCCTACAGGATTGGGGTTATATCAAGGCTATCAGCTGAACATGCTCTGATGCATCAACATCTAAGGATGTGGCCCAGATAGCACCCTATTCCCTACATAGTGCACTATATAGGGTATTATTTGGGATGTGTGCTATAATCAAGCTGTTGTTACCCATGTGTCCCTGTTACAGGAGGTGAGCTCTTCGCTGACTGCAGTGTTTGGTCCAGCCTCTATGGAGGGTGATGTTGGAGAGCAGGCCTTTGAGCAGTACTACCAGTGGAGGACTCAGAGGAGTCGGCTCACCAGCTCTGTCAGAGACGGGACGGACAAGGCCCTCAAGGCCCTGTGCACCTGGTCGGAGAACGTTGGCAAGGTACAGAATGACCCGGTACCGCTTTGGTTTGGGTGAACTGAGGACCTTTATAAAAGAGAGTCTGGGTTTATTTCTCCCAAGCTTTTGTGTGTACTGTGAAGGGTGGGAATGGGAAACAACTGTTCTCTTTACTAAATTGATTGAAGATATGCCCAGGGAAAATAATTTGACACATGTAATACTTCTCCAGCGGTCTTCCTGGGTATGGAACTGTACACTTTGGGCTGGTTTCCCAGACACAGATTAAGCATAGTCGTGGACTAAGAAACATGTTCAATCAAGTTTCTCCATTGAAAAGGTTTTTTAGTTAAGCATTGTGCTTGTCTGGGAAATCCTAACCCTCCATTGTCCCTTCAGTTGTTCTGCCTGTCAGCTAACACAGTGGTGGGAGTGAATGACGTAGTGGACGGAGGGAATGAGCTGCTGAAGCAGGCAGAGATCAACGTGGCCAAGGAGCTGGACTCTCCCCTGTCAGTCGGGGTGAGTTGGTCTGCGTCCCAAATGGCACCCTATTCCCTTTGTATAGTTCACTACTTTTGACCAGGGCCCATATTTCATCTGTCCACCCCTGCATGTCAGTGAGTCTTATGGTGCTGTGAAGACAACTGGGGAACATGACGTCAGTGATCTTCAGGTCGGAAAGTTGGAGCTTTAGAACGATGGCAGAGTTTCCTGACTTGGAATTCTGAGTTGGATGACCGTTCAAAACGACTAGCTCGCCCCGCCCCCCCCCCCCCTTTATTTTGAACACGGCATTACCTCATCGTGTTGTTTACTCTGTTGTTGTTGACTTATTTGTTTACTCAACAGGAGCAGAACAACCACGAGACCAAGGCAGTGTCCAACGCTTTCTACAAAGTCATGCAGCACATTCAGAGTGAGCAGAGTCTGCTGAGTGACATTATGGAGAAATATCTGCTGAACACAAAGGTAAGAGAATTGTTTTAGATGTTTTAAAGTGTTTACTTACCAGATCTTCCAGAAATCAAGGTTGGAAGATTCCCAGAATTGTGAGGGAATATGCAGGAAATCCGGAATCATCCAACCAAGATTTCTGGAAAACCTCAAATGTTCCCTTAATGTTGCGACCCTAATCTGAGTAGATCTTGCTGTTTGTCTTTAACCATATAACTTCTCTTTCTGCTGTGTCAGAACACTAGCAGTCTGGAGATGTGCTTTTATCACGCTCAAACTCATGTTTTCTCCTATATCAAGGATGTTCTATTCAGTTTGTGTTCCATTCAGTTTGTGTTCCATTCAGTTTGTGTTCTATTTAGTTTGTGTTCTATTTAGTTTGTGTTCTATTTAGTTTGTGTTCTATTTAGTTTGTGTTCCATTCAGTTTGTGTTCCATTCAGTTTGTGTTCTATTTAGTTTGTGTTCTATTTAGTTTGTGTTCCATTCAGTTTGTGTTCCATTCAGTTTGTGTTCCATTCAGTTTAAGGGTGAGATGCTACAGTGGCAGAATGCTAGCCCGACTCCAGACGCTCTGTTCTCTGTGAAGAAACGTATCCGCAGCCTGAGGGCTCAGCTGAGGTGGAGACAGGTGGAGGAGGCCAGTCTGGAGGAGGTGAGAGACTAGGAAGTCTATTTAGTGCACTACTTTTGACCATGGCCCTCATAAATCAAGCTGCAGTGGCAGTTGTACAGATAACTCATCCAAAGGGCTTTGACTTGTCAAACAGGGCAGAAAGCTAACACAATATGATGCCCCGTTTCCTTATTAATTCAGCCATTTACTTCGATAACTAGCTAGTTAAACTTAAGGGTCACCCTAATGCAGATTTCTATGCTTTAAACGCAGGGAAAATAAATCTACATCTCATAAGAAATATCTTGCTGCGACTTGTAAACGCAGATCTAAAATGCTTATTGTAATTTCTGTTCGGCATCAAACTAATTTCGTTCTTCAGTTGCTCTTCCCCACTCAGATGGGGAAGAGACAGCGCTCTGACTGATGTGGAGCTACTGTTCTCCATCATTCTATCAGCAGACAGCACTCTGACTGACGTGGAGCTACTGTTCTCCATCATTCTATCAGCAGACAGCACTCTGACTGATGTGTAGCTACTGTTCTCCATCATTCTATCAGCAGACAGCGCTCTGACTGACGTGGAGCTACTGTTCTCCATCATTCTATCAGCAGACAGCGCTCTGACTGATGTGGAGCTACTGTTCTCCATCATTCTATCAGCAGACAGCACTCTGACTGATGTGTAGCTACTGTTCTCCATCATTCTATCAGCAGACAGCGCTCTGACTGACGTGGAGCTACTGTTCTCCATCATTCTATCAGCAGACAGCGCTCTGACTGATGTGGAGCTACTGTTCTCCATCATTCTATCAGCAGACAGCGCTCTGATGTGGAGCTACTGTTCTCCATCATTCTATCAGCAGACAGCGCTCTGACTGACGTGGAGCTACTGTTCTCCATCATTCTATCAGCAGACAGCACTCTGACTGATGTGGAGCTACTGTTCTCCATCATTCTATCAGCAGACAGCGCTCTGACTGACGTGGAGCTACTGTTCTCCATCATTCTATCAGCAGACAGCACTCTGACTGATGTGGAGCTACTGTTCTCCATCATTCTATCAGCAGACAGCACTCTGACTGATGTGGAGCTACTGTTCTCCATCATTCTATCAGCAGACAGCGCTCTGACTGATGTGGAGCTACTGTTCTCCATCATTCTATCAGCAGACAGCGCTCTGACTGATGTGGAGCTACTGTTCTCCATCATTCTATCAGCAGACAGCACTCTGACTGATGTGGAGCTACTGTTCTCCATCATTCTATCAGCAGACAGCACTCTGACTGATGTGGAGCTACTGTTCTCCATCATTCTATCAGCAGACAGCGCTCTGACTGATGTGGAGCTACTGTTCTCCATCATTCTATCAGCAGACAGCACTCTGACTGATGTGGAGCTACTTTTCTCAGTGTCACCAGCCTATTTTTCACCATTTAAAATGCAAGATTAACTTTAAACAAAACATCAGGACATTTAGCTGGCTACATTCTCTCTATGATAAACATTAGAAATATGATGGCCCTGCATCGCTTTAGCAACAACAAAAAAGACCTTGCTTTTTCATTGTAAGCTCATTTACTTGTGTGTCTGCCAGTGAAATAGTGTTGCACTTCTGTTGTAAATGAAGCTATTTTCTGATGAATGTGTTGCACTAATGTATTTTCTGTGAAGGAAACTATAGTTGCACGCCTCTGATCACTATTGAAGCAAAAGAAAAGAAGACTTTCTATATAAAACGTGACCCCTGTCAACACACAGCTGGACTCACCTGCTCCCGCTTTCTCCTGTTGTGCTATTTACAACACACAGCTGGACTCACCTGCTCCCGCTTTCTCCTGTTGTGCTATTTACTACACACAGCTGGACTCAACTGCTCCCGCTTTCTCCTGTTGTGCTATTTACAACACACAGCTGGACTCACCTGCTTCCGCTTTCTCCTGTTGTGCTATTTACTACACACAGCTGGACTCACCTGCTCCCGCTTTCTCCTGTTGTGCTATTTACTACACACAGCTGGACTCACCTGCTCCCGCTTTCTCCTGTTGTGCTATTTACTACACACAGCTGGACTCACCTGCTCCCGCTTTCTCCTGTTGTGCTATTTACTACACACAGCTGGACTCACCTGCTCCCGCTTTCTCCTGTTGTGCTATTTACAACACACAGCTGGACTCAACTGCTCCCGCTTTCTCCTGTTGTGCTATTTACTACACACAGCTGGACTCACCTGCTCCCGCTTTCTCCTGTTGTGCTATTTACTACACACAGCTGGACTCACCTGCTCCCGCTTTCTCCTGTTGTGCTATTTACAACACACAGCTGGACTCACCTGCTCCCGCTTTCTCCTGTTGTGCTATTTACAACACACAGCTGGACTCACCTGCTCCCGCTTTCTCCTGTTGTGCTATTTACTACACACAGCTGGACTCACCTGCTCCCGCTTTCTCCTGTTGTGCTATTTACAACACACAGCTGGACTCACCTGCTCCCGCTTTCTCCTGTTGTGCTATTTACAATACACAGCTGGACCCACCTGCTCCCGCTTTCTCCTGTTGTGCTATTTACAATACACAGCTGGACTCACCTGCTCCCGCTTTCTCCTGTTGTGCTATTTACAACACACAGCTGGACTCACCTGCTCCCGCTTTCTCCTGTTGTGCTATTTACTACACACAGCTGGACTCACCTGCTCCCGCTTTCTCCTGTTGTGCTATTTACAACACACAGCTGGACTCACCTGCTCCCGCTTTCTCCTGTTGTGCTATTTACAATACACAGCTGGACCCACCTGCTCCCGCTTTCTCCTGTTGTGCTATTTACAATACACAGCTGGACTCACCTGCTCCCGCTTTCTCCTGTTGTGCTATTTACAACACACAGCTGGACTCACCTGCTCCCGCTTTCTCCTGTTGTGCTATTTACAATACACAGCTGGACCCACCTGCTCCCGCTTTCTCCTGTTGTGCTATTTACAATACACAGCTGGACTCACCTGCTCCCGCTTTCTCCTGTTGTGCTATTTACAATACACAGCTGGACTCAACTGTTCTGGGGAACTACGGTGAGCTTCATAATGTGACAGGGGAAATGATCAACGCCATCTGCTTTATCTCCTAACGTATTGCACAAGTTGACTGCAGGTATTTATTTAAGTAGCTACAAATATAGAAATGTATTGAAACACTTCAACTCCCAGTAAATAACATCGTCCTATCACTAAAATATGTACAAAAGCACAGACTTTGACCAGACTGCTCTGCACTAATACTATGGCTAAACATGCTGTAGATGACAAGTGGAGACATGGAGAATAGTTCTGTATTGAACCCCCCCCCCCCCCAAATAGTTTAAACGGCATTGAAAAACCAATCTGTGGCCATTTCCAAATACCCCGGTATAGGATGCCCCTATAGGATGCCGCTTGGAACACAGTCCCAGAACAGCAGGCTTGTCTGCCGAGGATACCCAGCTCATGTGCTCAATTTGTACAGTTATAATGGCCGAATGATTTCCTGTGAATGCAGTAGTGAGTAGAGTGGTAATATAGGAAAGGGAGGTTTATTAATGGTTTCTCCTGTCAGGCTGAAGATTTTGACCTAACAGAGATTCTGAAGAAGAAGGAAGAGATCGCTGTGACCAGAAACACTCTTTTCCAAGAAATCGGTCAAGAAAGAAAAGAATATGTACGTTACATGTTCCAACATCTTTCTATCATTGTAATTCTGTCATTTATATGTTCTGTCATTGTAATTCTGTCATTTTATATGTTCTGTCATTGTAATTCTGTCATTTATGTGTTCTGTCATTCTTATTCTGTCATTTATATGTTCTGTCATTGTAATTCTGTGTTCCAACTAAGTCCGGGAACACTTCCACAATGTGTCAGTTCCAGTCATCACACCCCTCCCTAATAGCTGTTTGTGTTGTAGATGAAGCTCAGTGCTCTGGCTGAAGGCTGGTGTCCTGAGCTCCCCCTGCTCTACCCTGAGGCAGACATCCACAGCCACATGGTGAGACACAACCTGAGTCCTGACTGATCCAACTATACCTCTGTACAAGACCATATGGAAAACAGGACATGGTCACATTGTGCTGCAGTACTATCCCCTAGTGGAAATCTGTGAATGTATTATTTCAGTGTGTGTTCCTAATTACCATGTTCTCATCATGTATGTATTATTAGCAGCACCTACGTATTTCACAGATGTGTGTGTGTGTGCAGAGCTCTGGAGGTCTGGTGGTGAAGAGTCTGGACAGGGACATGTTTGACGCTGAGCCCATGAAGGAGCTGAGTGGACGCAGGCCTCTGGTCTGTACTGAGTTCCAGGGACAGAGGGTCATACTCAAGGTAACCCCTTTTTCAAACCCCTTTTTAGGGTTACGTCCAAAATAGGACCCTATTCTCTATATAGTGCACTACTTTTGACTAGGGGCCCATAGAGCTCTGGTTAAAAGTAGTGCACTATATAGGGTGCCATGTGGGAGTGAACCTTACAGGTTAAAAACATTGTGTAAATGTGGAACTCTGTCAGGACCAAATGTGAGCAAACATTTTGAAGCAGAATGATTGTTCTTTTTGAACATGTTCAGGTATTACTGCTCCTGTTTAAAGACGTGTTGATCACGTTCAGTGCCAACTGAGAGACCCTGGTCTTTTGACAGAGGTTTAGTTGTTATCCTTATAGGTGGTTTGTGTCTGGGTTCCCTGTCAGGGTTACACGGTGAATGAGGAGGCAGAGGCCAGAGTGCTGGAGAAAACCTCCCAGTTTCACAGAACCAGGAAGCAGCGGGAGAGTCAGACTGACGCTGGAATACTCCCTCTTCTGGCACTGTTCTTTGGCAAGGTACTGCTCACTAAGCTTCCCTGTCTCGACCCAGTCACTCAGCTTCCCTGTCTCGACCCAGTCACTCAGCTTCCCTGTCTCGACCCAGTCACTCAGCTTCCCTGTCTCGACCCAGTCACTCAGCTTCCCTGTCTCGACCCAGTCACTCAGCTTCCCTGTCTCGACCCAGTCACTCAGCTTCCCTGTCTCGACCCAGTCACTCAGCTTCCCTGTCTCGACCCAGTCACTCAGCTTCCCTGCCTCGACCCAGTCACTCAGCTTCCCTGCCCCGACCCAGTCACTCAGCTTCCCTGCCCCGACCCAGTCACTCAGCTTCCCTGCCCCGACCCAGTCACTCAGCTTCCCTGCCCCGACCCAGTCACTCAGCTTCCCTGCCCCGACCCAGTCACTCAGCTTCCCTGCCCCGACCCAGTCACTCAGCTTCCCTGCCCCGACCCAGTCACTCAGCTTCCCTGCCCCGACCCAGTCACTCAGCTTCCCTGCCCCGACCCAGTCACTCAGCTTCCCTGCCCCGACCCAGTCACTCAGCTTCCCTGCCCCGACCCAGTCACTCAGCTTCCCTGCCCCGACCCAGTCACTCAGCTTCCCTGCCCCGACCCAGTCACTCAGCTTCCCTGCCCCGACCCAGTCACTCAGCTTCCCTGCCCCGACCCAGTCACTCAGCTTCCCTGCCCCGACCCAGTCACTCAGCTTCCCTGCCCCGACCCAGTCACTCAGCTTCCCTGCCCCGACCCAGTCACTCAGCTTCCCTGCCCCGACCCAGTCACTCAGCTTCCCTGCCCCGACCCAGTCACTCAGCTTCCCTGCCCCGACCCAGTCACTCAGCTTCCCTGCCCCGACCCAGTCACTCAGCTTCCCTGCCCCGACCCAGTCACTCAGCTTCCCTGCCTCGACCCAGTCACTCAGCTTCCCTGCCTCGACCCAGTCACTCAGCTTCATATGTGTTCCTGTCTTACAAGCCACATGTTTCATGATCTGAGGAACTTGACTTAGACTTAAAGCCAATTTATGCTTGATCTGAAAATGCGGTCTGAGGCTTCATATGGAGGGTGTGATGCAATTGCGGAGTCTCCTGAGGCGTGCAGAGGCCAAGTCCAGCTCCGTACCGGAGTCTCCTGAGGCGTGCAGAGGCCAAGTCCAGCTCCGTACCGGAGTCTCCTGAGGCGTGCAGAGGCCAAGTCCAGCTCCGTACCGGAGTCTCCTGAGGCGTGCAGAGGCCAAGTCCAGCTCCGTACCGGAGTCTCCTGAGGCGTGCAGAGGCCAAGTCCAGCTCCGTACCGGAGTCTCCTGAGGCGTGCAGAGGCCAAGTCCAGCTCCGTACCGGAGTCTCCTGAGGCGTGCAGAGGCCAAGTCCAGCTCCGTACCGGAGTCTCCTGAGGCGTGCAGAGGCCAAGTCCAGCTCCGTACCGGAGTCTCCTGAGGCGTGCAGAGGCCAAGTCCAGCTCCGTACCGCATCGCCGGGAGCCTCCCAAATGTTGTAACAATGCAGAGGGCTCTGTTTAGCTCTGCGTTAACATGATTGGTCGACAGTGGGTGGGGGCGTTACGTCCTGTATAAACACACACACTTCCTTGACAACTTCCTTGACAACAGCTCTGCTCCCCTAAGCGTGGGAAGTATGAAAGCCCTGAAGTCTGTGGAGGCTACATCGTAGTAAATGTTACAGCCACTTCAGATGTCTGATTGACCAGGCAGAACCTTTTAGAGGTCATGTTCTCCATTTGTCATGATGTATGTTTTACGATGACCCCTTCTCTTTCAGTCAGACCCTCTTGCCTATGTGATGGTGCCTTACTTCCCCAATGGAAGTCTCTGGGCTGTTCAGGCTGACAAACCCCTAACTGCCACAGTGAGTTCTCTCGGCTACCGTCCTCATATTTCACGTTTACAGTTACAAAACTCTCCCAAAATTCCCAGGTTTCCATAAATCTTGGTTGGAGGATTCCTGGATTTCCCTTCTTCCAACAGAGTTTTCTGGAAAAATCGGGCAATTTTGGAACCTTATTCACATGTCCTTGTTTTGTAGTAGTATAACACATTGACCTACTGTCCTGTCTCTCCCATCAGGAGACTGTAGTAGTAT
This sequence comes from Salvelinus fontinalis, assembly GCF_029448725.1. NCBI lineage: Eukaryota > Metazoa > Chordata > Actinopteri > Salmoniformes > Salmonidae > Salvelinus > Salvelinus fontinalis. Next base: position 5,652,031 of record NC_074702.1, read on the forward strand.
AACACATTGACCTACTGTCCCGTCTCCCCCATCAGGAGACTGTAGTAGTATAACACATTAACCTACTGTCCTGTCTCTCCCATCAGGAGACTGTAGTAGTATAACACATTGACCTACTGTCCTGTCTCTCCCATCAGGAGACTGTAGTAGTATAACACATTGACCTACTGTCCTGTCTCTCCCATCAGGAGACTGGTAGTATAACACATTAACCTACTGTCCTGTCTCTCCCATCAGGAGACTGTAGTAGTATAACACATTGACCTACTGTCCTGTCTCTCCCATCAGGAGACTGTAGTAGTATAACACATTAACCTACTGTCCTGTCTCTCCCATCAGGAGACTGTAGTAGTATAACACATTGACCTACTGTCCTGTCTCTCCCATCAGGAGACTGTAGTATAACACATTGACCTACTGTCCTGTCTCTCCCATCAGGAGACTGTAGTAGTATAACACATTGACCTACTGTCCTGTCTCTCCCGTCAGGAGACTGGTAGTATAACACATTGACCTACTGTCCTGTCTCTCCCATCAGGAGACTGTAGTAGTATAACACATTGACCTACTGTCCTGTCTCTCCCATCAGGAGACTGGTAGTAGTATAACACATTGACCTACTGTCTTGTCTCTCCCATCAGGAGACTGTAGTAGTATAACACATTGACCTACTGTCCTGTCTCTCCCATCAGGAGACTGTAGTAGTATAACACATTGACCTACTGTCCTGTCTCTCCCGTCAGGAGACTGGTAGTATAACACATTGACCTACTGTCCTGTCTCTCCCATCAGGAGACTGTAGTAGTATAACACATTGACCTACTGTCCTGTCTCTCCCATCAGGAGACTGTAGTATAACACATTGACCTACTGTCCTGTCTCTCCCATCAGGAGACTGTAGTAGTATAACACATTGACCTACTGTCCTGTCTCTCCCATCAGGAGACTGGTAGTATAACACATTGACCTACTGTCCTGTCTCTCCCATCAGGAGACTGGTAGTATAACACATTGACCTACTGTCCCGTCTCCCCCATCAGGAGACTGGTAGTATAACACATTGACCTACTGTCCTGTCTCTCCCATCAGGAGACTGTAGTAGTATAATACATTGACCTACTGTCCTGTCTCTCCCATCAGGAGACTGGTAGTATAACACATTGACCTACTGTCCTGTCTCTCCCATCAGGAGACTGTAGTAGTATAACACATTGACCTACTGTCCTGTCTCTCCCATCAGGAGACTGTAGTAGTATAACATATTGACCTACTGTCCTGTCTCTCCCATCAGGAGACTGTAGTATAACACATTGACCTACTGTCCTGTCTCTCCCATCAGGAGACTGTAGTAGTATAACACATTGACCTACTGTCCTGTCTCTCCCATCAGGAGACTGTAGTAGTATAACACATTGACCTACTGTCCTGTCTCTCCCATCAGGAGACTGTAGTAGTATAACATATTGACCTACTGTCCTGTCTCTCCCATCAGGAGACTGTAGTATAACACATTGACCTACTGTCCTGTCTCTCCCATCAGGAGACTGTAGTAGTATAACACATTGACCTACTGTCCTGTCTCTCCCATCAGGAGACTGGTAGTATAACACATTGACCTACTGTCCTGTCTCTCCCATCAGGAGACTGGTAGTATAACACATTGACCTACTGTCCCGTCTCCCCCATCAGGAGACTGGTAGTATAACACATTGACCTACTGTCCTGTCTCTCCCATCAGGAGACTGGTAGTAGTATAACACATTGACCTACTGTCCTGTCTCTCCCATCAGGAGACTGGTAGTATAACACATTGACCTACTGTCCTGTCTCTCCCATCAGGAGACTGTAGTAGTATAACACATTGACCTACTGTCCTGTCTCTCCCATCAGGAGACTGGTAGTATAACACATTGACCTACTGTCCTGTCTCTCCCGTCAGGAGACTGGTAGTATAACACATTAACCTACTGTCCTGTCTCTCCCATCAGGAGACTGGTAGTATAACACATTGACCTACTGTCCTGTCTCTCCCATCAGGAGACTGGTAGTATAACACATTGACCTACTGTCCTGTCTCTCCCATCAGGAGACTGTAGTAGTATAACACATTGACCTACTGTCCTGTCTCTCCCATCAGGAGACTGGTAGTATAACACATTGACCTACTGTCCTGTCTCTCCCGTCAGGAGACTGTAGTAGTATAACACATTGACCTACTGTCCTGTCTCTCCCATCAGGAGACTGTAGTAGTATAACACATTGACCTACTGTCTTGTCTCCCCCATCAGGAGACTGTAGTAGTATAACACATTGACCTACTGTCTTGTCTCTCCCATCAGGAGACTGGTAGTATAACACATTGACCTACTGTCCTGTCTCTCCCGTCAGGAGACTGGTAGTATAACACATTGACCTACTGTCCTGTCTCTCCCATCAGGAGACTGTAGTAGTATAACACATTGACCTACTGTCCTGTCTCTCCCATCAGGAGACTGGTAGTATAACACATTGACCTACTGTCTTGTCTCTCCCATCAGGAGACTGTAGTAGTATAACACATTGACCTACTGTCCTGTCTCTCCCATCAGGAGACTGTAGTAGTATAACACATTGACCTACTGTCCTGTCTCTCCCATCAGGAGACTGTAGTAGTATAACACATTGACCTACTGTCCTGTCTCTCCCATCAGGAGACTGTAGTAGTATAACACATTGACCTACTGTCTTGTCTCCCCCATCAGGAGACTGTAGTAGTATAACACATTGACCTACTGTCCTGTCTCTCCCATCAGGAGACTGGTAGTATAACACATTGACCTACTGTCCTGTCTCTCCCACCAGGAGACTGTGAAGGTGATGAGAGGCGTGGCCAGGGGCCTCCAGGCCCTCCACGCTGCAGGCGTCACCCATGCCTCCCTCAACGCCAACAACGTCTTCGTCCTCCACCGACAACAAGGCATGGTGGGAGACTACGACTTCATAAAGACTCCTGTGAGTAGCCTGTCCTCAATCCTAACTTGGAGGCGAAAGAAACGCACACCTGTTTAGGCGAGGTGCTGGCCAGCGGAGTAGAACACCTGTTTAGGAGAGGTGCTGGCCAGCGTAGTAGAACACCTGTTTAGGAGAGGTGCTGGCCAGCGGAGTAGAACACCTGTTTAGGAGAGGTGCCGGCCAGCGGAGTAGAACACCTGTTTAGGAGAGGTGCCGGCTAGCGGAGTAGAACACCTGTTTAGGAGAGGTGCTGGCTAGCGGAGTAGAACACCTGTTTAGACGAGGTGATGGCGAGCGGAGTAGAACACCTGTTTAGGAGAGGTGATGGCTAGCGGAGTAGAACACCTGTTTAGGAGAGTAGAACACCTGTTTAGGAGAGTAGAACACCTGTTTAGGAGAGGTGCTGGCTAGCGGAGTAGAACACCTGTTTAGGAGAGGTGCTGGCCAGCGGAGTAGAACACCTGTTTAGGAGAGGTGCTGGCCAGCGGAGTAGAACACCTGTTTAGGAGAGGTGCCGGCTAGCGGAGTAGAACACCTGTTTAGGAGAGGTGCTGGCTAGCGGAGTAGAACACCTGTTTAGGAGAGGTGCCGGCTAGCGGAGTAGAACACCTGTTTAGACGAGGTGCTGGCTAGCGGAGTAGAACACCTGTTTAGGAGAGTAGAACACCTGTTTAGGAGAGTAGAACACCTGTTTAGGAGAGGTGCTGGCTAGCGGAGTAGAACACCTGTTTAGGAGAGGTGCTGGCCAGCGGAGTAGAACACCTGTTTAGGAGAGGTGCTGGCCAGCGGAGTAGAACACCTGTTTAGGAGAGGTGCTGGCCAGCGGAGTAGAACACCTGTTTAGGAGAGGTGCTGGCCAGCGGAGTAGAACACCTGTTTAGGAGAGGTGCTGGCCAGCGGAGTAGAACACCTGTTTAGGAGAGGTGCTGGCCAGCGGAGTAGAACACCTGTTTAGGAGAGGTGCTGGCCAGCGGAGTAGAACACCTGTTTAGGAGAGGTGCTGGCTAGCGGAGTAGAACACCTGTTTAGGAGAGGTGCTGGCTAGCGGAGTAGAACACCTGTTTAGACGAGGTGATGGCGAGCGGAGTAGAACACCTGTTTAGGAGAGGTGATGCCTGGCGGAGTAGAACACCTGTTTAGGAGAGTAGAACACCTGTTTAGGAGAGGTGCTGGCTAGCGGAGTAGAACACCTGTTTAGGAGAGGTGCTGGCTAGCGGAGTAGAACACCTGTTTAGCAGAGTAGAACACCTGTTTAGGAGAGGTGCCGGCTAGCGGAGTAGAACACCTGTTTAGGAGAGGTGCTGGCTAGCGGAGTAGAACACCTGTTTAGACGAGGTGATGGCTAGCGGAGTAGAACACCTGTTTAGGAGAGGTGATGGCTAGCGGAGTAGAACACCTGTTTAGCAGAGTAGAACACCTGTTTAGGAGAGGTGATGGCTAGCGGAGTAGAACACCTGTTTAGGAGAGGTGATGGCTAGCGGAGTAGGACACCTGTTTAGGAGAGGTGATGGCTAGCGGAGTAGAACACCTGTTTAGGAGAGATGCCGGCTAGCGGAGTAGAACACCTGTTTAGGAGAGGTGCCGGCCAGCAGAGTAGAACACCTGTTTAGGAGAGGTGCTGGCTAGCGGAGTAGAACACCTGTCTAGGAGAGGTGCTGGCTAGCGGAGTAGAACACCTGTCTAGGAGAGGTGCTGGCTAGCGGAGTAGAACACCTGTTTAGGAGAGGTGCTGGCTAGCGGAGTAGAACACCTGTTTAGGAGAGGTGCCGGCCAGCGGAGTAGAACACCTGTTTAGGAGGGGTGCCGGCCAGCGGAGTAGAACACCTGTTTAGGAGAGGTGCTGGCCAGCGGAGTAGAACACCTGTTTAGGAGAGGTGCTGGCCAGCGGAGTAGAACACCTGTTTAGGAGAGGTGCTGGCTAGCGGAGTAGAACACCTGTTTAGGAGAGGTGCTGGCTAGCGGAGTAGAACACCTGTTTAGGCGAGGTGCTGGCCAGCGGAGTAGAACACCTGTTTAGGAGAGGTGCTGGCTAGCGGAGTAGAACACTTGAAAATTTAAAGGAGCCGTACACTCTAGGAGCTCAGATGTAATAACCTAATAACCAACGTTTCAACAGACAAGCTGTCTTCATCAGGGTATAATGACAGACACTGCGGGGTGACTAGTTTATATAGTGTCAAAGGACACACACACAGGTGTTTGTAATCATGGCCGGGTGTGGCCTGATATCATTGGTTAATTCTCAGATATAAAAATAACATACCAAAAACATGAATGGACAGCATAACTTACCACATCTCTCTCATCAAACAAAAACAACTGTTTCCCCCTCCATTTTAAATACACTATCTCATGTACCTTGGTTTCTTTTACACTTGTCTGAATGAGCACCACGTATGGTTGTTTCATGGTTGTACGTACCATGTTGGTTCCAGGTACAGAGGGCATTGGACAGTGGGATGGTGGCCGGGTCTATCAGCCTGGTGGCCCCAGAGCTCCGCCAGACACGAGGCACACCTCCTACTCCAGCCTGTGACATGTACTCCTACGGCTGCCTGCTGTTCTGGGTAAAATACCTTCATGTTGCCCTCTCTGTAGATCAGCCCAGGTCTCTGTATAACACAAGATGGATGGCTCTATAGTCCATGGTCAAGCAGCTTTGGGACAGAGTGGAATACAGCAGGAATTGATATGTATTTTAAGGGGTTTCAGGGAAACTCTGACATGTCAGACAGGAGAAATCATTAGCAAAAGTTAATGATAACATTGAATATTGATCCGGAGAAACTCTAGGAGATGTGAACAATAGACTTGTTGAAAATAAGCGCTCAGTAAGCAGTTGGGGCAGTTGGGGCCATGTTTTGTCATCAACACCTCTGTTTGTAGCTGCATGTCCCAGGGTTCAACGGGGATCTGGATAGTGGAAGAAGACTGGCCCTGGATATCAGCGGAGTGAAACTGGTCAGTAACCCTGATGGCCTTTTCATGCTTCAATTCATTTAGAATGCATTTGATTTTTGCTCCCAAAGTGCAGGTCAGTTTTAATTAGGAGAATAATACATGTCATTTTTAACACGCTTTCCATTGAAAGACAATCACAAAGTGCTAAAAGGAGGTTGTGTGTCCTCTTGGCCAGGAGACCAAACTCCAAGCCCTGCTGTCTAAGCTGCTGGTGTGTGTTGGAAGACTGACTGCTGCTGAGACCCTGGCTGATGACTACTTCCTGTCTGACCAGTAACCAGGCAACAAGGAGCTAGTACAGTAACCGGTACATACTGGGATAGTTCGGTTGACAGTTTTACTTTAATATTAGCCTGGGTAACGTCTGTTTAGCTAACATTCCACTCCATGACATGCCAAAGATGGTTTAGTATGTCAAGAAGTGGAATAATGGCTAAACAGACCAGTACCCAGAATACTTCAACAAAACATTGTAGTATTGATCTGCCAACATAAAAGCACAATATATTTGTCAGTCTGCTGATGTAAAAGCACAGTATCATGTTTAACTGTATATTATTTTCCTTTTTAAATGTTCTGTTCAGTAATTAGATGATGTTGGAGTACCCTGTTGCAGATGTCACTTTCTAGAGTAAATAAAGACACATTCTGAGATGGACCTGATCTGTATGAACCTGGTCTCATTTAGAACTCAAAAGGAACCACCACCAGTGTAACGGATGTGAAATGGCTAGCTAGTTAGCGGGTACGCGCTAGTAGCATTTCAATCAGTTACGTCACTTGCTCTGAGACATTAAGTAGGGTTGCCCCTTGCTCTGCAAGGGCCGCGGCTTTTGTGGAGCGATGGGTAACGATGCTTCGTGGGCGACCGTTGTTGATGTGTGCAGAAGGTCCCTGGTTCGCGCCCGTGTCAGGGCGAGGGGACGACGTAAAGTTATACTGTTACACCAGCACAATGCTTTCGGTTCTAAGAAGTTAGAGTTCTGCTGCTATGTACTCTTTAATACTAGTTCTGTGCTCTGTTGCTGACTGTCTCCTGACTTGCCTGATCGGGATGTTGTCAGCATCAATCTACTGTAAAATCTCTGAAAATCCCTTGAAACGCTCCCCTGACAAAATGGTTATCATTACATGTTTCTTGTGCTCCCTACGTGCCCCTATTTTACAGAACTGTGGGTTAATGGTTTTTTTTTGTGCTCCCTACGTGCCCCTATTTTACAGAACTGTGGGTTAATGGTGTTTTCTTGTGCTCCCTACGTGCCCCTATTTTACAGAACTGTGGGTTAATGGTTTTGAACTCTCCAAATGTCCTTTGATTTGGAGAGGTATTCATTAGAAGTTGTGTTTTTTTGGGGGTCTATTTTCCATCTGTCCAAACACAATGTTCATATTGTGTTTTTGCCTCATTCTCATCATTTAATTTCATATCCAAACTGCTGGAGTAAAAATACTACAGTTGTTTTGCTTCAATGCCTCATTCCATATGGAGCCAGATGTGTATGTGGGCTTGTCCTTATGTGGTGATGACTTCCTTAATCCTTGTTGTACTGCTGTCCATCTTCTGCCTGTCTGGGATGGTTACTTCCTTAATCCTTGTTGTTCTGCTGTCCATCTTCTGCCTGTCTGGGATGGTTACTTCCTTAATCCTTGTTGTTCTGATGAGGAACATCAGGCTTCCATGAGAGGACTACTGCTGCCCATCTTCTGCCTGTCTGGGATGGTTACTTCCTTAATCCTTGTTGTTCTGATGTGGAACATCAGGCTTCCATGAGAGAGGACTACTGCTGTCCATCTTCTGCCTTGCTGGGATGGTTACTTCCTTAATCCTTGTTGTTCTGATGTGGAACATCAGGCTTCCATGAGAGGACTACTGCTGCCCATCTTCTGCCTGTCTGGGAATGGTTTTCCATGACAGTTAATGGCTCATCAAATTGGGGAGGATCTGTAAGGGTGGTGTCACTGGTTTGAGAATGACCTGTCTGCGTTAGGGCTTGTGAGAGATTTACCCAGAGGTCTTCTTTTCCTTCAGGACTGTTGGTGGTCTATCCTTTGAGTAGACTTGCCTTGAAATTGATAGGTAAATTATTCATGAGAAATAATGGCTGTCCATCAGGAGCGGTTCTTTACAGAACCTTACCTAACTATAATTTGATGCCCTTTTGCCCAATGGGTGGCTGTTTGAATTGCTTGTATCTTATGTGCTAGAAGTCGCTATTTTACATATGGTCAACTTTGAACTTGTCCCAAGTAATGGCTGTTAGAGTTTAACAGATGCTCTTATCCAGAGCAATTAGGGTTAAGTTCCTTGCTCAAGGGTACATCAACAGATTTTTCACCTAGTCTGCTTAGAGATTTGAAATCCGGCGTTCTTTCGGGTTACTGGGCCAATGTTCTTAACCGCTAGGCTCCCTGCTGCCCTGTTGGTGTATGTAGGAGCCTCAGGACGTTGGTGTGATTCAGTGTTTGGAAGAGGCACTATGAAGATGCATCATTCTAATAAACTGCACTTTGTAATAGGAAGGGCTGATGGAGGAAGATGAGCAGACAGTTCATGTAAACACCACTTTTTACTGTTAGGACTTGTCTGCCTGTTTTAAAATACACTTCTCGTCCCCTTTAGTGTTTTAAACTAACATAAATACATTCTCAGACACCAGAACCACTGGGACATATTTGCCATAAACACATTTTAATGCAAACTGAACAAATCAACCATCAGTCGATTCAAGATCAGCATCAGCGGTTTCCTAGTGGGAAACCATGAAGAGCTTGTCAGGCCAGCAGTTATCTCAAAGTGGGCACTCTTTTTAAATGAAACGTTGAAACTATAAATCCTCTTCAAGCCATTGTCCCTGCCTGTACTCTGGCAGTTGTACAGCAATCACTCTTATGGACAGATCAATTTAGGTGACCAAGGGACTGGATGAAAATCATGCTGTGATCGTATCTGTGATCACTGTGACCTCACTCACACATGTACTCCTGATGCATTAGGTTACAACTCCGGTTACATACTAGAGAATATGATTCGCAGTGATGTCAATGTAATACTCTGCTATCCAGATTGGTGATAGAAAATAACATACAGTCTGGGGTATAGCTGTAGACAGACTTGCCATCAATCAAACGTATGTGACTTTTTACTATGCAAATTCTCTAAATAATGTTATGGTATGAACTGATGGGATCACTGGAAGTAATGAACCTGCTTTGCTGCTTTCTCTAGCTGCTTGGGGTACATCCAAAATGGCACCTTACATAGTGCACTACAATGGCACCCTATTCCCTACATAGTGCACTACAATGGGAATAGGGTGCTATTTGGGACGCTACCTTGGAGTTGATCCTCCCGCCGACACGTCCATCAATATTAACGGTCAATTATAATTACTGAAGACCACAAGGGCTAAGCTAACCTCTTCTTAATTGCTGAAGGCCACAAGGGCTGAGCAGCGGAACTCCTCTCCTGTCTGACTAGATGCAGGGAAGTCAGTCATGTGAGTGAAAAGATGGGAGAATGTTCTAGCTCAGGAAACGTATTATTGGTTTCTTCTGGGTTTTTTGCCGTATATTGATGACCAATAAGATACGTCTCTAAAGGATTGATCCACTGAATAGACTGGAGCCAATGATTATTACTTAGATTATTATAAAAGGCATGTACATACATTTCAGCTTTCTGTTTTTAATTAGTAAACTTTTCTAAAAACATAATTCCACTTTAACATCATGGGCTTGTGTGTGTGGATCAGCGACACAATCTAAATGTAATCCATTTTAAATTCGGGCTATAACACAAAATGTAGAAAAAGTGAAGACTTTTTGAAGTATTCAGTACATGCTATCTGAATTCAGACTTGAATCTGGGTCCATCCATCTTCCAGAGAGCCTTTCAATGGAAGCTCATTATTCAGACATGGACTTCCACTGGCATTGCTGATCATAACATAAATTGTAGTTGTCAGAGGTCGATGGCATGGTTGAGCAAAGTTTAGTGACTCATTGCAAAAATGTAGTTTCCTATCAATGTAATGCTCTTAACAAGTTTGTCTCTTCAAAGAGGATTATACTCAGCCTACAGTTGACAAATGATTTATTCCGTCTTTGACATTATTCAGATGTCCGTCCATACATTTGATTACACACCCAAATAAAAGGTGTAGAAGACAATGAGGCATTTCCTTACTTTAAATCTCAAAATGAAATCCAATATTGTTCATGTCAAACACTGATGACTAGTTAAGTAGGCATATACACTGCTCAAAAAAATAAAGGGAACACTAAAATAACATCCTAGATCTGAATGAATTAAATATTCTTATTAAATACTTTTTTCTTTACATAGTTGAATGTGCTGACAACAAAATCACACAAAAACTATCAATGGAAATCAAATTGATCAACCCATGGAGGTCTGGATTTGGAGTCACACTCAAAATTAAAGTGGAAAAGCACACTACAGGCTGATCCAACTTTGATGTAATGTCCTTAAAACAAGTCAAAATGAGGCTCAGTAGTGTGTGTGGCCTGTATGACCTCCCTACAACGCCTGGACATGCTCCTGATGAGGTGGCGGATGGTCTCCCGAGGGATCTCCACCCAGACCTGGACTAAAGCATCCGCCAACTCCTGGACAGTCTGTGGTGCAACGTGGCGTTGGTCGATGGAGCGAGACATGATGTCCCAGATGTGTTCAATTGGATTCAGGTCTGGGGAACGGGCGGGCCAGTCCATAGCATCAATGCCTTCCTCTTGCAGGAACTGCTGACACACTCCAGCCACATCAGGTCTAGCATTGTCTTGCATTAGGAGGAACCCAGGGCCAACCGCACCAGCATATGGTCTCACAAGGGGTCTGAGGATCTCATCTCGGTACCTAATGGCAGTCAGGCTACCTCTGGCGAGCACATGGAGGACTGTGCGGCCCCCCAAAGAAATGCCACCCCACACCATGACTGACCCAACGCCAAACCGGTCATGCTTGAGGATGTTGCAGGCAGCAGAACGTTCTCCACGGCGTCTCCAGAACCTGTCACGTCTGTCCCGTGCTCAGTGTGAACCTGCTTTCATCTGTGAAGAGCACAGGGCGCCAGTGGCGAATTTGCCAATCTTGGTGTTCTCTGGCAAATGCCAAACGTCCTGCACGGTGTTGGGCTGTAAGCACAACCCCCACCTGTGGACGTCGGGCCCTCATACCACCCTCATGGAGTTTGTTTCTGACCATTTGAGCAGACACATGCACATTTGTGGCCTGCTGGAGGTCATTTTGCCGGGCTCTGGCAGTGCTTCTCCTGCTCCTCTTTGCACAAAGGCGGAGGTAGCGGTCCTGCTGCTGGGTTGTTGCCCTCCTACGGCCTCCTCCACGTCTCCTGATGTACTGGCCTGTCTCCTGGTAGCGCCTCCATGCTCTGGACACTACGCTGACAGACACAGCAAACCTTCTTGCCACAGCTCGCATTGATGTGCCATCCTGGATGAGCTGCACTACCTGAGCCACTTGTGTGGGTTGTAGACTCTGTCTCATGCTACCACTAGAGTGAAAGCACCGCCAGCATTCAAAGTGACCAAAACATCAGCCAGGAAGCATAGGAACTGAGAAGTGGTCTGTGGTCACCATCTGCAGAACCACTCCTTTATTGGGGTTGTCTTGCTAATTGCCTATAATTTCCACCTGTTGTCTATTCCATTTGCACAACAGCATGTGAAATTTATTGTCAATCAGTGTTGCTTCCTAAGTGGACAGTTTGATTTCACAGAAGTGTGATTGACTTGGAGTTACATTGTTGTTTAAGTGTTCCCTTTATTTTTTTGAGCAGTGTATATATATATATATATATATCCTGGTTTAACGTTTGTCAAAGTGCTATTACCCATCCCTGAACTCTTTTCCTTGCAGTCTGAGGTGAACATTACTTATGTGTTCTTTTGGGCACCCTCCCCTCCCCTCCCCTCTCCTCTCCTCTCCTCCTCCAAATGCGCTCCATGCCACAGATATAAAACTCACAGGATGCTTGCTGTCAAAGACAGTTGCGAGCACAGAACAGTCATTCAACGAAACCATCTCCAGTCTTCACAAAATAAAGTGAGTAAAAAGCACTTTTCTGTCGCTGACTATTTGCCTTGTTCTAGGGTTCCAGGGTTTGGAATAGTTGCTCTTGATTGAATTACTAAAGAAAATATCTGTCCTCATGGAAAACCTTGTTTTCTGCACATTCATATTTTCAGAGTTGGTTAATATTTTTTCAGTTGGTTATTAAAGATGATGGATTATTGTTTTGGATAACAAGGTGTCGTTGGCTTTATGGTTAATGTATAAGTTATTACGCACAGTAGCAAATAAAAAATAATAGCATTTTATTGGCTCCATTATGAAATAAGGACAGGAGCACAGTCACAGTGCATTTGTTTTCTAGTTTGTTTCTCTGCGCTTCTGTGTGGTTTAGATGCGCCCTAATGCAGCGATGGTTCTGGGTATGCTGGCCGTGTACTTGCTGGTATGCATGTCCACTCTGGTGGACACGTATCCATCCAAACCCGTCATTCCCTTAGAAGATGCGCCTGTCGAGGAATTCGCCAAGTACTTCTCTGCACTCAGACACTACATCAACCAAATCACTCGACAGCGGTGAGTTCTTCATCTGCTGATGGGAAGATGCAGCATATGATGAAGATGTATTATTCTGGGTAAACAATGAAATGCATACATTAAACAAGATGTACATTTGATCCCAGAAGATAACACTTGAAAAACACTTATTTCCAAAGTGGTTCTGATGATAATGCTTCTGTTTTGTTACCTTTCACAAAATATCTGTATTTCATATATGGTTTAACTTTGAAGGAAGTAAAGGGTTGCAATAAATGTAAAAATCCTGTTGTCTTTGACTGTTTCTTTACCTCTCTCTCAGGTATGGGAAAAGATCCAGCCCTGATATGGTGTTCTCTGACCTGCTACAGAGGGAGAGCACAGAGAGCGTCCCAATAGCAAGCTATGGAAGGTGGGTGTAATAACATACCAAGGATACCGATATACCTGTCCTCAGAATGATCAGCTTTAGACATCTTTTTGGGGATGGGGATTAGTAGCCTAGATCTAATCCATTATTTTTGTTTTATGTAGTTTCATACTGTCAGATGCTGTTTCTCATTGTTTATTGATCCACTATAACCTATAGTATATTGTGCATTTGAGAGTAACAGACACGGCAATAGTCAGTTATTAGTCAATGGACCAACATAATAATGGCCCAACATAAATGAACACTTTGCTTGTTTCTCCTGACAGATATGAAGACCTACCGTTGTGGTGGTGAAGCCAGTGTATTACGGACTTCCATACCAGTCCCTTTCAACAAACCCACTGCCTGTTTGTCACAACACCACAACAACACCACACTGCCTGTTGGTCACCGACTCGACCTGGACTTTGATATCTGCAGCCTGCATGCAGCCACCCCTCTCTCTCTGTCATAGTGGAAGTGTCCTGTACATATGTTATTTTCTCCTTTTATGCATCACACTGTGTACTGTAAACCAAAATAAACATTTACTGGTTGGATTAAATCCATCATATAAAGTACCTTGGATCATTTGTTTTATAATGTGACTCTGTTTTAAGTATATAAACAAGAAAATCCTAGGACTCCAGAACCAGAAAGTAAGCAACGTGGTCTTCCTTAAAGAAAAACATTTCTAGTGTGTTTTTTTTTTTACACTTATTGGAGACTAGTTGTTCCTGCCACAACCAGGACCAGGACCGACACCTAGAACCACTGCTGCACAGGGTTCTCTTTGTTCCCACTGGTTTTACTAAGATATACTGCCCTCTTCTGGACTGGTATTAGTACTCTGACACCATTCTACTCCAACTTGGAATCTAGCCTTCAAAAAGCTGTCTGGCGTGAGAGGTGAGAATAACAATTGATTAATTCTGTCCATTATTTCAATGTGTAACATTGTTAACCTTTCACTGGTCTGTGTGGATTTTGATTGTGTACAATTGTTCTATGTAAAAGCACCTTGCCTAACGTGAAAACAGATTTAAGGTGTAGAATCATATTAAGTGGCCTGGGATCCCTATGGATCCCTGGTCAAAAGTAGTTCACTATGGAATAAGGTACAATTTGGGACACTGCCATGGTTACCTCCAAAGGGACATGTGATAATGAGATCTGGTGCATGAACCCAGTTACCTAATTTGTGTCCCAAATGGCACCCTCTAGTGCACTATCGCCTGGTAGGGTGCCACTTGGGACTAAGTCCTGTTTTAGACAGAAGATAGAACAGTCCCTGCATACTAATGGGTTCATTGTTCTAGAATGCTCAAATGTAACAAGCTTCTGTCCCAAATTGGCACACTATTCTCTATATTGTGGACTACTTTTGACCAGGGCTCTGGTCTAAAGTAGTGCACTATGTAGGGAATAGGGTGCCAATTTGAGACACACAATACAGTAGGATTCTTTACGTTGACGGCCAGATAATCATGTCAGGTCTATATGTAATGTCTTTGGCTGTACTGAATAAATAGGCTACTGCTGTCTCTGGCGTTTAATGCTTGTTATTTATTTCACGAGTATGAATGTGTAATAGTGGCTAGTTAGTTACACAACATGACTAGCCACTATTACACACTCATACTCTTGTGAAATAAATAACAAGCATTAAACACCAGAGACAGCAGTAGCCTAACTAACATAGGGCCTTTACGTCCCAAATGGTACCCTATTCCCTATATAGTGCACTACTTTTGACCAGGACCCATAGTGGGCTTTACTATATAGGGTGCCATTTGAGGTGTTTGTGTGTGGGTTAAAACGGTTTGTGGAGCGCAGGAGACCCAGATGGTCATAGTCGATGTCAAATGCAGAATCTATAATTACTGCTATTGAAAACTATATGAACAGAAAAGAGCAAGTCTGAAGTTTTCACACAATATCTGTAGTACGTTAACGAGTGGGTGGGAACTACATTAACTAGCTACTCGTCTCTAAAGTGGACTTCGAGATCAAACGTCATTCGGCGGCATGTCTACATGACTGGAGTCGACCGTTGCGCGCAAGAAAAAGGTAGCCTCGTCTGGGGTGCAGGGAATCTATGGAGACTTGAAATTCTGACGGAATCACACGGAGAACGTCAGGTAAAGTCATACATGTTTTATGACCATCTTCTTCGAAACAGCACGAGGGGCTCAGTACCACGAAAAAGGGTTCAAATAGCGAAACGCAAGTCAGGTTAGCAATCCACTCACCATTCTTGCAACACTCGCTAGCTAGCTGACACTAGCTGGATCCAGTCAGGCTGGGACTCAGTTGATTGCTAGTAAGCTAATAATAACATGCTAGCTACCATTGCTAACCTAACATCGAGCTTGTTAGCTATATTTCTAGACTAGCTTTTAACTAGTTTGCTTGTTGGCTAGCTAAGCCATATATCCAGTTAGATTGTTTGCCACAAGTTATGACGTGGAATTGGGCCAATGCTCCGCTGTCCTTTTGTTTAGCGTCAAATTGTGCTCTAAATAGCTCAAATGCCAATTAGTTAATTGGCCAGAAAAGTGGTTGTATTTGCTTGATATCTAACGAGACAGTTTACTAATAACGTTAGCAAACCACTAGGAATGTGTTCCATGCGACCGCTCATCTACTCCGTCTCAGCCGAATGGGAAACCAGAAATGTCTGCACGTGTTCCGCACCCCACACAGGAAGCTAGCTGATAATGTGTGTGCCGTACTGTATGTAACAAGTTGTGAGTCCCAATGTGTTATTTGGAGTGTAACTAGGGTGTTTGTGAGTTTTGTGTTGGCTTTCTGGAAGGTTCCACGTGTTGACCTGTAAGAGTCAGACATAGCTATGTTAGACACATTGAGAAAGAACACTTTAGTGCCACCAATGAGAGGGTAGCCAAATGTGTTGTTTTGCTTTGCACGTATCGGCCCTTATTTTTTTTGTTGGCTATGTGTAGTTAGTTACCCTATACATTATTCTGTCAGTGCCGGCTTGCTCACATAATGAGCCCATCATTTCACCATGACTTGTACGTTTTCATTGCCACAATGAATGATAAAACAGATTGTCCCATCTAACAACTTTGGATACCTCGGCGGTGTCCCAAAGTATACCTAATTCACTACAGAGAAGGGGTTCCAGATGGGACGGAAGTCTTTTTCTTTTTAATGCCTTTATTTGAAAGACGTGATCTGTTTTGGATCAACAGTAAAACACAGACCAGAAATGAAGGTCATGCCGAATTTGGACTTCTTCCTGTAATTAGTGTTTTTTTGTTCTTCATTCCTGTGGTAGTGTTCAAATCCTTGTTTGCATCTGAGGTTGAGCTTTAAACATCTTTCATCTTTAAAAAAGCCTTATAAAATGGTGTCCGATTTAATGAAATTTAAGCAAAGCTGAGGGGACAGACAGGAGGCAGTCCACAGGGGCTTATTCAGTACAGTAGTACAATCCTTCAGATAGGAAAGCATACTTTTCTATTTAAATGGTCTGTAACATTGCACTGAAGCACTCTCCTGAATAAGCCTCTGGTCTGACAGTGAAACCCATTCATCCCTGTAGCCTGCTGCTTATTATATACCCTGGCCTCTTCCCCGTGGTCCCTGGTTGGGCCTCTTCCCCGTCGTCCCGGGTTGGGCCCCTTCCCCATGGTCCCTGGTTGGGTCCCTTCCCAGCTCCTTTTCCCCTTGTCTCTTGTCCCTGGCTGGGTCCCTTTCCCCCTGGTCCCTGGCTGGGACGGTGGCTGGCTTCAGGGTTTAATTGAGGTGTTGGAGAATCCAGAGAATTTCAGTCTCTGTGGGAATGCTGCTGGCAAAAGCAGCAGTGTGGATCACACCCTGGTTGTCTCCCAAATGGCAACCTATTCCCTTTTATAGTGCACTATAGTGCACTACTTTTGACCATGGCCCATAGGGTAGTGTACTATATAGGGAAAAGGGTGCTATTTGGGAGACAACCAGGGTGTGAATTCTGATTCTCTCTGAAGTGTGTAGTCAGTGTGTACTGTACTCATTCACTCCCCCTCACATACAGTATTTGAAAAGGAATGGACTGGTGTGAACCTAGAGTCCTCAGTTGAAACAATAACACAGTGGCCCACCCCGCCTCGGGTTTGTTCAGAAGCTGAGGGAAGAGCCTGGAGAAATGTAACCACTCTCAAATGCATAGACAAAGCTATGGATGCAAGGACTGACCAGCCATGATATCAAAATTATAGGTTTAACCATGTTTTGAGGCTATACAGTGTTTGTTTACATTTACATTGTTTACAAACATTGGAGTTTATATTTTGTGTTCTGATGGGGTACAACAGTTGAACTAAGCTCATGAGCCATAAATTGGCCTATATTCTTCAAGAATCAATGGGTATATAGCATTCATTTAGAAGTCCAAAAATGAATGTAGCAACTGAGGATTCTAGCTTCCAGGATTATGGTGGATATAGTTTAAACCCACATAAAAAAATACTACAGTTTACTATGGAATACTATAGTACTTACTATAGAATTCTGTAGTAAACTGTATAATACTATACTACACACTGTAGTATCCCTCGATCATGTGTAGTACTTAGTATAGAATTGTGTAGTATAGTGTACAATGCTATAATAAATATTAAGTTATTATCCACACAAAACACTAGTAAATACTACAGTATTTAATTTGCATATACCCTGCCCATTCCCCCTCCCCCATATCCCAATTTGTGCCACCCATAAGTGAGAAACCTACATGACAAGTACAAACCATATAATGTGTTCCCTATGGTTACAGAAAAGAGCAGAAGCTCTGAACTCCCCGCTCAGAACCCAGTCCTACCTATCTACAGGTTATCTGCTCTTTTAGTCTTTCTCAGAAGCCAGTCCTACCTATCTATAGGTTATCTACTCTTTTAGTCTGTCTCAGAACCCAGTCCTACCTATCTACAGGTTATCTACTCTTTTAGTCTGTCTCAGAACCCAGTCCTACCTATCTACAGGTTATCTACTCTTTTAGTCTTTCTCAGAACCCAGTCCTACCTATCTACAGGTTATCTACTCTTTTAGTCTGTCTCAGAACCCAGTCCTACCTATCTACAGGTTATCTACTCTTTTAGTCTGTCTCAGAACCCAGTCCTACCTATCTACAGGTTATCTACTCTTTTAGTCTGTCTCAGAACCCAGTCCTACCTATCTACAGGTTATCTACTCTTTTAGTCTGTCTCAGAACCCAGTCCTACCTATCTACAGGTTATCTACTCTTTTAGTCTGTCTCAGAACCCAGTCCTACCTGTTTTTGCAACACTACAGTGAATACTACATTATTCCTACCATAGTATACACTATAACACTATAGTATTATTTCATGTGGGAACCCACAAGGTGGAGTGAGGTAAGTACACACACCTCAGGGAGAAGGCCTGGGTAGAGAATCTGGACGGTTTGAATGTTGAACTCTTTAAATGCTACTGATCCCTTTGGTGATGAAAACCAACCTGACAAATATAGGCCACTTAATGATACCAGGGACTTGGCAGCTCTGGAGTTGACTACTTACACTCTTGACCTCTAGGGTAATCAACATAATGCGATTCATGCTTTTCAGTCTCTCCCCCGCAGACCGGTATGACCACATGACTTTCTTTGTCCAATCAGAAAGCACACACTAAGAGTGAGGACTGAAAGCCCTCTGGAGTGACAGTGATCTGACCGAATGGAAACTGTTGAACATTACAGCATGTTGTCTACAGCAGGACTGAAATGGTTGGACTATTGTCCTTTAAAGGTCGACGCGGCTATTTCAGATGAGTCACTCTGAAGGTATTTAAGTTGGAAACAAGCATTTCAGGTTAGCGATCCCTTATTATTGGGCATTGGGTAATAACAAGGTGTCGTCTCCCTGTGTTCCCTTCAGGTTCTTCTGTGTTGCCACAGGCAGGCAGGGCACCAGATGACTGGTGTGTACTGGGAGTAGGGCTTTGAGCCGCTGCGCTGCATTGGAGCACAATTCACAGGTGAGTGGCAGATTCACTTCCTACTCTACTACTTCCATTCTTCTGTCACGTATGTCCACCTTTTTTTAAACACTGATTGGTTAAGCATGAATCTCTATTTGAAACAGTGGTCCATTCATGATGATGTCTGAGTAACTAAGGTGTGAAGAGGGACAACAATGTGTCTGTTGTGGAAATGTATTTTCTGCTGTGTGTGTGTGTGTGTGTCCGTCCATCTGGACGACCCAGCCACAGCGTGTTTGGTTAGGGCAGTATGTACTCTCCTCTGTCTGGACAGTGGTGTTGGTTAGGGCAGTATGTACTCTCCTCTGTCTGGACAGTGGTGTTGGTTAGGGCAGTATGTACTCTCCTCTGTCTGGACAGTGGTGTTGGTTAGGGCAGTATGTACTCTCCTCTGTCTGGACAGTGGGGTTGGTTAGGGCAGTATGTACTCTCCTCTGTCTGGACAGTGGTGTTGGTTAGGGCAGTATGTACTCTCCTCTGTCTGGACAGTGGGGTTGGTTAGGGCAGTATGTACTCTCCTCTGTCTGGACAGTGGGGTTGGTTAGGGCAGTATGTACTCTCCTCTGTCTGGACAGTGGGGTTGGTTAGGGCAGTATGTTTTCCTCTGTCTGGACAGTGGGGTTGGTTAGGGCAGTTTGTACTCTCCTCTGTCTGGACAGTGGGGTTGGTTAGGGCAGTATGTACTCTCCTCTGTCTGGACAGTGGGGTTGGTTAGGGCAGTATGTACTCTCCTCTGTCTGGACAGTGGGGTTGGTTAGGGCAGTATGTATTCTCCTCTGTCTGGACAGTGGGGTTGGTTAGGGCAGTATGTACTCTCCTCTGTCTGGACAGTGGGGTTGGTTAGGGCAGTATGTACTCTCCTCTGTCTGGACAGTGGGGTTGGTTAGGGCAGTTTGTACTCTCCTCTGTCTGGACAGTGGGGTTGGTTAGGGCAGTTTGTACTCTTTTCCCTTTATAGGGAACTACTTCTGACCAGGGCCCATAGGGTGCTATTTGGGGCACAACCTTTATCCAGGAGGAGTTGGGAAAAACCCATCCTCTCCACCAAGGCTTTGAAACTATGTGAAAGAGAGTGATCAACGTTGTTAACATCCTGGTTGGTAGCTGATGAAGTGGAAACATTTTGATGTGGGTCCCCTACCCTCTCCAGCCTTCCAGGTGCTGTGTTGTCTGTCAGTCTGTCTGAGGTGAGGGCAGACAGACTGGTTTTGATGTAGGTCCCCTACCCTCTCCAGCCTTCCAGGTGCTGTGTTGTCTGTCAGTCTGCCTGAGGTGAGGGCAGACAGACTGGTTTTGCTGTAGGTCCCCTACCCTCTCCAGCCTTCCAGGTGCTGTGTTGTCTGTCAGTCTGCCTGAGGTGAGGGCAGACAGACTGGTTTTGCTGTAGGTCCCCTACCCTCTCCAGCCTTCCAGGTGCTGTGTTGTCTGTCTGAGGTGAGGCCAGACAGACTGGTTATGATGTAGGTCCCCTACCCTCTCCAGCCTTCCAGGTGCTGTGTTGTCTGTCAGTCTGTCTGAGGTGAGGGCAGACAGACTGGTTTTGATGTAGGTCCCCTACCCTCTCCAGCCTTCCAGGTGCTGTGTTGTCTGTCAGTCTGCCTGAGGTGAGGGCAGACAGACTGGTTTTGCTGTAGGTCCCCTACCCTCTCCAGCCTTCCAGGTGCTGTGTTGTCTGTCTGAGGTGAGGCCAGACAGACTGGTTTTGATGTAGGTCCCCTACCCTCTCCAGCCTTCCAGGTGCTGTGTTGTCTGTCAGTCTGCCTGAGGTGAGGCCAGACAGACTGATTTTGATGTAGGTCCCCTACCCTCTCCAGCCTTCCAGGTGCTGTGTTGTCTGTCAGTCTGCCTGAGGTGAGGCCAGACAGACTGGTTTTGATGTAGGTCCCCTACCCTCTCCAGCCTTCCAGGTGCTGTGTTGTCTGTCAGTCTGAGGCAGACAGACTGGTTTTGATGTAGGCTGAAGTTGCCCTTAGACACTGATCTTGGGAAAGTTGAGCATTTTCCCTCACTAAGGGTTGAGGTTAGGATTGGAGGCGGAGAAGCCGATCCTAGATCTGTACCCAGGGGATAGTTCATCCTGTAGTGTCATTGTTCCATTCAAATGCCTCTCAAAACATATTATTTACAAGGTGTTATGGACACTGTTGTTTGCAATGTGGCTACGTGTTTTTTTTACATGCCGTATTGTTGTATAGCGCACCTTAGGAACACCTTTCCTAATATTGAGTCTCAACGGATAGTAAGGGTTTAAAGGGTGTGTCTCAGTCACCAGATCTCAACCCAATTGAACACTTATGGGAGATTCTGGAGCGGCGCCTGAGACGGCGTTTTCCACCACCATCAACAAAACACCAAAAGATGGAATTTCTCATGGAAGAATGGTGTCACATCCCTCCAATAGAGTTCCAGACACTTGTAGAATCTTTGCCAAGGTGCATAGAAGCTGTTCTGATGGCTTGTGGTGCCCAACACCCTATGTTGGGCTTTCCTTTATTTTGTTACCTCTGTTAGTGTGTGCAAGTCAAAGTCCTTATGATTTTCTCCTGATTTTATTTCTGAAGATTAGAACTTAGACCAGAGAATGTATGTAGGCTGTGACAAGCCTTGGTTTGAGTGTTTCACCAGTAACCACTTACAGGCTTGAGTTGGGAAACCGTTCTGTTCTCTTATATAGTTAATGTTGGAGACCAGTGGAACCATCAATGTCTGTCCCAAATGGCACCCTATTCCCTATATAGTGCACTATGATAGGCCCTGGTCAAAAGTAGTGCACTATAAAGGGAATAGGATGCCATTTGGAACCTCTCCATTGTTTTAGCGAGTTGCTTGTTAGGGTTATGGAAATGAAGGCTTTTCATACTGAACCTCTCCATTGTTTTAGGGAGTTGCTTGTTAGGGTTATGGAAATGAAGGCTTTTCATACTGAACCTCTCCATTGTTTTAGCGAGTTGCTTGTTAGGGTTATGGAAATGAAGGCTTTTCATACTGAACCTCTCCATTGTTTTAGGGAGTTGCTTGTTAGGGTTATGGAAATGAAGGCTTTTCATACTGAACCTCTCCATTGTTTTAGGGAGTTGCTTGTTAGGGTTATGGAAATGAAGGCTTTTCATACTGAACCTCTCCATTGTTTTA
>NC_074702.1:5674216-5694216 GCF_029448725.1 Salvelinus fontinalis
GACGCAACACCGTAGCCCGACCAGTGCGGGGAGGAGGAATAGCCCGCACTGGGCTGTGCTGGCGAACCGGGGACACCATGCGTAAGTCTGGTGCCATGTACACCGGCCCGAGGAGACATACTGGAGATCAGATATGTTGAGCCGGCTTCATGACACCTGGCTCAATGCTCAATCTAGCCCGGCCGATACGTGGAGCTGGGATGTACCGCACCGGGCTATGCACACGTACAGGAGACACCGTGCGCTCTTCCGCACAACACGGTGTCTGCCCGTACTCTCGCTTTCCACGGTAAGCCCGGGAAGTTGGCGCAGGTCTCCTACCTGACTTCGCCACACTCCCCTTTAGCCCACCCCCCCCCCCTAATACATTTTTGGGGTTTCTTCTCGGGCTTCCAGCCACGCTTCCGTGCTGCCTCCTCATACCACCGCTCCTCGGCTTTAGCTGCGTCCAGCTCTTCACGAGAGCGGCAATATTCTCCAACCTTAGCCCAGGGTCCTTTACCCTCCAGAATTTCCTCCCATGTCCAGGAGTCCTGTGTAATGGGCCGCTGCTGCTGCTGCCCGTAGCCACGCTGCTTGGTCCGAGATTGGTGGGTGGTTCTGTAACGGCAGCCTTCCTTCTCTTCAACAGAAGAGGAGGTGTAGCAGGGATCGGACCAACACGCAGCGTAGCCAGTGCTCAACATGTTTAATTAAACGATAAACAGAGAACACTTATAAATACAAAATAACAAAAAGTGGCAAACCGATACAGTCCTAGCTGGTGCAGAGAAAACACAGAGACAGGAAACAACCACCCACAAACCCCAACACAAAACAAGCCACCTATATATGATTCCCAATCAGAGACAACACAAAACAAAACATCTTCTCTGATTGAGAACCATATTAGGCCAAACATAGAAACAGACAAACTAGACACACAGCATAGAATGCCCACCCAGCTCACGTCCTGACCAACACTAAAACAAGCAAAACACACAAGAACTATGGTCAGAACGTGACACTCTCACAGGTCTATTCAGTAGCTATCACTCTCTCCCCTTTACCCTTCTCACTCACTCCTTCTTCCCCCTTTCTCCCCCCCAGTAGTAAAACATACCTCAGACTTTAACTGCTCTACTAGATTGGTCTTCACTCTCTCTGTCTTTCACCACTCTATAGAACTACAGTGACTTGTATCTTTCACCACTCTATAGAACTACAGTGACTTGTATCTTTCACCACTCTATAGAACTACAGTGACTTGAATCTTTCACCACTCTATAGAACTACAGTGACTTGTATCTTTCACCACTCTATAGAACTACAGTGACTTGTATCTTTCACCACTCTATAGAACTACAGTGACTTGTATCTTTCACCACTCTATAGAACTACAGTGACTTGTATCTTTCACCACTCTATAGAACTACAGTGACTTGTATCTTTCACCACTCTATAGAACTACAGTGACTTGAATATTTCACCACTCTATAGAACTACAGTGACTTGTATCTTTCACCACTCTATAGAACTACAGTGACTTGTATCTTTCACCACTCTATAGAGCTACAGTGACTTGTATCTTTCACCACTCTATAGAACTACAGTGACTTGTATCTTTCACCACTCTATAGAACTACAGTGACTTGTATCTTTCAACACTCTATAGAACTACAGTGACTTGTATCTTTCACCAGTCTGTAGAAGTATGTGAACCCTTTGGAAATACCTGGATTTCTGCATAAATTGGTCATAAAATTTGATCTGATCTTCATCTAGGTCACAACAAGCTAATAACACAAACAATTATACGTTTTCATGTCTTTATTGAACACACCATGTAAACATTCACAGTGCAGTGTGGAAAAAGTACCTGAACCCTTGGATTTAACAACTGGTTGACCCTCCTTTGGCAGCAATAACCTCAACCAAACGTTTTCTGTAGTTGCGGATCAGACCTGCACAACGGTCAGGAGGCGTTTTGGGCCATCCCTCTTTACAAAATTGTTTCAGTTCAGCAATATTCTTGGGATGTCTGGTGTGAACTGCTCTCTTGAGGTCATGCCACAGCATCTCAATCGGGTTGAGGTCAGGACTCTGACTGGGCCACTCCAGAAAGCGTATTTTCTTCTGTTAAAGCCATTCTGTTGTTGATTTACTTCTGTGTTTTGGGTCGTTGTCCTGTTGCATCACCTAACTTCTGTTGAGCTTCAATTGGTGGACAGATAGCCTAACAGTCTCCTTCAAAATGTCTTGATTAACTTGGGAATTCATTTTTCCGTCGATGATAGCAAGCTGTCCAGGCCCTGAGGCAGCCAGCAAAGCAGCCCCAAACCATGATGCTCCCTCCACCAAACTTTACAGTTGGGATGGGGTTTTGATGTTGGTGTGCTGTGCCTGTATTTCTCCACACATAGTGTTGTGTGTTCCTTCCAAACAACTCAACTGTAGTTTCATCTGTCCACAGAATATTTTGCCAGTAGCGCTGTGAAACATCCAGGTGCACTTTTGCAAATTTCAGACGTGCAGCAATGTTTTTTTTGGACAGAGGTGGCTTCTTCTGTGGTGTCCTCCCATGAACCCCATTCTTGTTTAGTGTTTTACGTATCGTCAACAGAGATGTTAGCATGTTCCAGAGATTTCTGTAAGTCTTTAGCTGACACTCTAGTATTCTTCTTGAGCATTCTGCGCTGTGCTCTTGCAGTCATCTTTGCAGGACGGCCACTCCTAGGGAGAGTAGCAACAGTGCTGAACTTTCCATTCATAGACAATTTGTCTTACCGTGGACTGATGAACATCAAGGCTTTTAGAGATACTTTTGTAACCCTTTCCAGATTTATGCAGTCAACAATTCTTAATCTTAGGGAAAGGAAGCTCTAACCAACATCTCCAATCTCGTTTCAGTGATTGGACTCCAGGTTAGCTGACTCCTGACTCCAATTAGCTTTTGGAGAAGTCATTAGCCTAGGAGTTCATACTTTTTCCAACCTACACTGTGAATATTTAAATTATGTATTCAATATAGACAAGAAAAATACATGTGTTTGTCTATTGTTGTGACCTAGATGAAGATCAGATCAAATTTGATGACCAATTGATGCAGAAATCCAGGTCATTTCAAAGGGTTCACATACTTTTCTTGCCACTGTAGACTTGTTGTGAGAACGATTCCGTAGTTCACTGAAGTTCTGTGTTATTCTAGGAATTTTTCTGTTCCGTGTTTCGGACGTCTATAACCGTTGATTTATTACACCCTTCTTCTTTCATTTCCCCATTGCCTCTTTTTCTCCTCTTTCTTCAGTTTCAATAGTGTCACAAAACTCTCACTCTCTCTTTCTCTTTCTCTCCTCCCCCTGTCACTTTACCCCTCCCTTTTCCATCTATTCATTCACCCCCGTAGTCAGACTCTCCCAAGCAATGTAGATATAGAGAAACGTATAACCCTGCATACACACACACACACGCAAACACACACACACAAAAACACATACACGCACACTCAATCACACACACGCTCACACACACACACACGCACACATGCACACACACACACACACACAAACACACACGCAAGCACACACACACAAGCATACACAAACACACATACACTTACACACACGCGCACACACACACACGCACACACACACACACACAAGCACACACACACACAAACACACACACACACAAACACACATACACACACACGCACACGCAAGCAAACACACACACACACGCACACACAAACACACACACACACACACGCAAGCACACACACAAACACACATGCACGCACGCAAGCACACACACAAACAAACACACAAGCACACACGACACACACACACACACACATATACAGTTAAAAGGAAAAAAAGATGCATTCCCTTACAATTCCACAGACCCTCTCTGCTGCTAATAAAACACAGTAACACACACACATTCTACACATTGTATTTCTGTGCTCCCTCCCTCCCCCTCCCTCACTCACTCCCTATTCAGTCACTTAGCCTCCCTCTGTTTTACACACACTAAACTCTATAAGAAGAGAACCATGTAACTCCTGCCTGCAGTGCCTAGACAATGACACATACATGACAACACACACTTTCTCTTTCTGACTGTTTCTCTAGCCTCCATCTATTCATTAGGCTCTTCTCCTCCAATCACTTTTCTTTACTGCTTTCCCTCACCTCTTGACCTTGTCCGCCTAACACAAACAGCCTCTCAGGGTGGTCTATTCACACACACACACACACACACACACACACACACACACACACACACACACACACACACACACACACACACACACACACACACACACACACACACATGCACGCACGCACGCACGCAAGCACACACACACACACACACAAACGCACACGCACACAAACACACACGCACACACACACAAACAACCACACACGCACACACAAACAAACACACATGCACACACACACACATGCACGCATGCAAGCACACACACAAACGCACACACACACGCACAAACACACACACACGCACGCACGCAAGCACCCACAATCAATTGTGTGAACCTTTTGAACGTATTTTCCACACATTCTCTCATTGACACAAACAGTCACGGTTCTTTTTTAAAACTGGTGGTGTACGTGCGTATGTGTGTGAGTGTGTATGTTCACTTGACTCTGTCCAGCTGAGTAGAGTGTCTTTTTAAACTTTCCAGCTGTTGGTGACAGCTGTGTGACTGGAAGAAGGAGAGAGAGGGCGAGAGAACAAAAGAGAGAAGAGGGAGAGGATTGAGAAAGAAAGAGTGAAGGAGAGAGAGGGTAAAAAAGAGAGGAGGAGAGATGGGAAGAACTAGAGGAGAGAGAAGAAGAAGAAAGAGAAGATAGAGATGAGAGAGAGAAAGAAAGAGAGAGATGGAAAGGGGGAGATAATAATAAGGTGTGTATATGTATATATATAGACACACTACCGGTCAAAAGTTTTAGAACACCTACTTTCCTTCACTCAGCCCAAACCAGATGGGACGAGTATCGCTGCAGAATGCTGTGGTAGCCATGCTGGTTAAGTGTGCCTTGAATGAAATAAATCACAGACCGTGTCACCAGAAAAGCACCCCCACACCATCACATCTCCTCCTCCATGGGAAATACACATGCAGAGATCATCCGTTCACCCACACCGCGTCTCACAAAGACACAGCGGTTGAAACCAAAAATGTAAAACTTGAAATCCAGAACAAAGGACACATTTACACCGGTCTAATGTCCATTGCTCGTGTTTCTTGGCCCAAGCAAATCTCTTCTTATTGATGTCCTTTAGTAGTGGTTTCTTCCTTTCCTGTGGCGGTCCTCTTGAGATCCAGTTTCATCATAGCCCTTGATGGTTTTTGCGACTGCACTTGAAGAAACTTTCAAAGTTGGACTGCCGTGTCTCTCTGCTTGTTTGAGCTGTTATTTTTTTCCAATTTTGTGGTATCTAATTGGTCGAGAGTTGTGCATCCTCCAAAACACAACCCAACCAAGCTGCACTGCTTCTTGACACAATGCCCACTTAACCCGTAAGCCAGCCGCACCAATGTGTCGGAGGAAACACAGTACACCTGGCGACTGTGTCAGCGTGCACTGCGCCTGGCCCGCCACAGGAGTCGCTAGTGTGTGTTAGGACAAGGACATCTTTGCCTGCCAAACCCTCCCCTAACACGGACGGCGC
The DNA here is from genome assembly GCF_029448725.1 of Salvelinus fontinalis. Classification (NCBI taxonomy): domain Eukaryota; kingdom Metazoa; phylum Chordata; class Actinopteri; order Salmoniformes; family Salmonidae; genus Salvelinus; species Salvelinus fontinalis. Next base: position 5,679,896 of record NC_074702.1, read on the forward strand.
TGGGCCAATTGTGCGCCGCCCCATGGGTCTCCCGGTCACAGCTGGCTGCGACAGAGCCTACTTGAGCTTTTCTTGCCATAATATGGACTTGGTCTTTTACCAAATAGGGCTATCTTCTGTATACCCCCCTACCTTGTCACAACACAACTGATTGGATGAAACGCATTAAGAATGAAAGAAATTCAACAAAGAAATTCCACAATTCCACTTTTAACAATGCACACCTGTTAATTGAAATGCATTCTAGGTGACTACCTCATGAAGCTGTTTGAGAGAATGCCAAGAGTGTGCAAAGTTGTCATCAAGACAAAGGGTGGCTATTTGAAGAATCTCAAATATACAATATATTTTGATTTGTTTAATGCTTTTTTGATTAAAGGATTCCACGTGTTATTTTATAGTTTTCATGTCTTCACTATTAGTCTACAATGTAGAAAATAGTACAAATAAAGAAAAACCCTTGAATAAGTAGGTGATCTCAAACTTTTAACCGGTAGTGTATATATATTATATTTGGCCTATTTCACACACGTGTATTACTACACACTTGAGATACCCCCTGAGACACCCTCAGAGAGTGGGGTCACAGGAAGGGAGAGACAGATGTAGACAGACCAAAAAGAGAGAAAAACAGGGGAACTAATCAGTGAAGGGAAGGGAGGAGGGGCACCAACTGAAAGGAGAGAGTCACAAAGCCTTACAGTATATACAGTGTATGTGTGTGTGTATTTGGAGAGTATTGATGAGTTAATGCGAGCTGATCACATATCAAGTGCTTGTGTGTGTGTGTGTGTGTGTGTCTGTCGGTGTGTGTGTGTGTGTGTGTGTGTGTGTGTGTGTGTGTGTGTGTGTGTGTGTGTGTGTGTGTGTGTGTGTGTGTGTGTGTGTGTGTCTGTCGGTGTGTGTGTGTGTGTCTGTCGGTGTGTGTGTGTTTCTGTGTGGGTGTGTGTGTGGTAACCTCTGACAGCCCTTTTTAGCAGCGTTAAGGCATCCGCATGCTTTCCATCAGAAACTGTTCAGGCATATATTATGAAGACATTGTTAGTTCATCGGTGATTGGTCAACAGTAGGGATTCTTCAACTGTTTGTCATTCAACGAGACCGGAATCGTTTTCATGCACATTTTTTCACTTGAGAAATACACCAAACATCTTAGTTAGATGTAAAATTGCACGACTAAGATCTCCTCAAAATTAGTAACAGATTTCTTGAGGTCTTAGATTACAGTTTCACACGTTTGCTGAATCTTTGGGCCATTGTCACCAAAACTCTAAACACAACACCACAAACACAAAATGCAAAACTCTACAAATCTCTAGCAAAAGCAAACACTGTTCTCTTTCCAAAATGTTTTTTTTTTGCATCAAAGTGACACACGCGTCATACGAATAGATCTGTCTACCAACCAACACCACACTGATGTGCTCAACACAAAACACTACTATGGATATCCCAGCAGTAGGTTTATGTGCTCAACACAAAACACTACTATGAATATCCCAGCAGTAGGTTTATGATGTGCTCAACACAAAACGCTACTATGAATATCCCAGCAGTAGGTTTATGATGTGCTCAACACTACTATGATTATCCCAGCAGTAGGTTTATGATGTGCTCAACACTACTATGATTATCCCAGCAGTAGGTTTATGATGTGCTCAACACAAAACACTACTATGAATATCCCAGCAGTAGGTTTATGATGTGCTCAACACAAAACACTACTATGAATATCCCAGCAGTAGGTTTATGATGTGCTCAACACTACTATGAATATCCCAGCAGTAGGTTTATGATGTGCTCAACACAAAACGCTACTATGAATATCCCAGCAGCAGGTTTATGATGTGCTCAACACAAAACACTATGAATATCCCAGCAGTAGGTTTATGATGTGCTCAACACAAAACACTACTATGAATATCCCAGCAGTAGGTTTAGGTGCTCAACACAAAACACTACTATGAATATCCCAGCAGTAGGTTTATGATGTGCTCAACACAAAACACTACTATGAATATCCCAGCAGTAGGTTAATGTGCTCAACACAAAACACTACTATGAATATCCCAGCAGTAGGTTTATGATGTGCTCAACACAAAACACTACTATGAATATCCCAGCAGTAGGTTTAGGTGCTTAACACAAAACACTTCTATGAATATCCCAGCAGTAGGTTTAGGTGCTCAACACAAAACACTACTATGAATATCCCAGCAGTAGGTTTATGATGTGCTCAACACAAAACACTACTATGAATATCCCAGCAGTAGGTTTATGATGTGCTCAACACTACTATGAATATCCCAGCAGAAGGTTTATGATGTGCTCAACACAAAACACTACTATGAATATCCCAGCAGTAGGTTTAGGTGCTCAACACAAAACACTTCTATGAATATCCCAGCAGTAGGTTTATGATGTGCTCAACACAAAACACTACTATGAATATCCCAGCAGTAGGTTAATGATGTGCTCAACACAAAACACTATTATGAATATCCCAGCAGTAGATTTATGATGTGCTCAACACAAAACACTACTATGAATATCCCAGCAGTAGGTTTAGGTGCTCAACACAAAACACTACTATGAATATCCCAGCAGTAGGTTTATGATGTGCTCAACACAAAACACTACTATGAATATCCCAGCAGTAGGTTTAGGTGCTCAACACAAAACACTACTATGAATATCCCAGCAGTTGGTTTATGATGTGCTCAACACAAAACACTACTATGAATATCCCAGCAGTAGGTTTATGATGTGCTCAACACAAAACGCTATTATGAATATCCCAGCAGTAGATTTATGATGTGCCTAACACAAAACACTACTATGAATATCCCAGCAGTTGGTTTATGATGTGCTCAACACAAAACATTACTATGAATATCCCAGCAGTAGGTTTATGATGTGCTCAACACTACTATGAATATCCCAGCAGAAGGTTTATGATGTGCTCAACACAAAACACTACTATGAATATCCCAGCAGTAGGTTTAGGTGCTCAACACAAAACACTTCTATGAATATCCCAGCAGTAGGTTTATGATGTGCTCAACACAAAACACTACTATGAATATCCCAGCAGTAGGTTAATGATGTGCTCAACACAAAACACTATTATGAATATCCCAGCAGTAGATTTATGATGTGCTCAACACAAAACACTACTATGAATATCCCAGCAGTAGGTTTAGGTGCTCAACACAAAACACTACTATGAATATCCCAGCAGTAGGTTTATGATGTGCTCAACACAAAACACTACTATGAATATCCCAGCAGTAGGTTTAGGTGCTCAACACAAAACACTACTATGAATATCCCAGCAGTTGGTTTATGATGTGCTCAACACAAAACACTACTATGAATATCCCAGCAGTAGGTTTATGATGTGCTCAACACAAAACGCTATTATGAATATCCCAGCAGTAGATTTATGATGTGCCTAACACAAAACACTACTATGAATATCCCAGCAGTTGGTTTATGATGTGCTCAACACAAAACATTACTATGAATATCCCAGCAGTAGGTTTATGATGTGCTCAACACAAAACATTACTATGAATATCCCAGCAGTAGGTTTATGATGGGCTCAACACAAAAGACTACTATGAATATCCCAGCAGTTGGTTTATGATGTGCTCAACACAAAACACTACTATGAATATCCCAGCAGTAGATTTATGATGTGCTCAACACAAAACACTACTATGAATATCCCAGCAGTTGGTTTATGATGTGCTCAACACAAAACATTACTATGAATATCGCAGCAGCAGGTTTATGATGTGCTCAACACAAAACACTACTATGAATATCCCAGCAGTAGATTTATGATGTGCTCAACACAAAACACTACTATGAATATCCCAGCAGTTGGTTTATGATGTGCTCAACACAAAACATTACTATGAATATCCCAGCAGTAGGTTTATGATGGGCTCAACACAAAAGACTACTATGAATATCCCAGCAGTTGGTTTATGATGTGCTCAACACAAAACACTACTATGAATATCCCAGCAGTAGGTTTATGATGTGCTCAACACTACTATGAATATCCCAGCAGTAGGTTTATGATGGGCTCAACACAAAAGACTACTATGAATATCCCAGCAGTAGGTTTATGATGTGCTCAACACAAAAGACTATTATGAATATCCCAGCAGTAGATGTATGATGTGCTCAACACAAAACACTACTATGAATATCCCAGCAGTAGGTTTATGATGTGCTCAACACAAAACGCTACTATGAATATCCCAGCAGTAGGTTTAGGTGCTCAACACAAAACACTACTATGAATATCCCAGCAGTAGATTTATGATGTGCTCAACACAAAACACTACTATGAATATCCCAGCAGTAGGTTTAGGTGCTCAACACAAAACACTACTATGAATATCCCAGCAGTAGGTTTAGGTGCTCAACACAAAACACTTCTATGAATATCCCAGCAGTAGGTTTAGGGGCTCAACACAAAACACTACTATGAATATCCCAGCAGTAGGTTTATGATGTGCTCAACACAAAACACTACTATGAATATCCCAGCAGTAGGTTTATGATGTGCTCAACACAAAACACTACTATGAATATCCCAGCAGTATGTTTATGATGTGCTCAACACAAAACACTACTATGAATTTCCCAGCAGTAGGTTTATGATGTGCTCAACACAAAACACTACTATGAATATCCCAGCAGTAGGTTTATGATGTGCACAACACAAAACACTACTATGAATATCCCAGCAGTAGGTTTATGTGCTCAACACAAAACACTACTATGAATATCCCAGCAGTAGGTTTATGCCTTTTCAGTGTTACACTGTAGCCGGTTGTAAAATATTGTTACAGTAATGAATACCTACTCAATTGTACATAAAAAAGCACATACAAATGCAATACAGTAACAAAAACATTGTCATTTATTTCCAAAATGCAGTTTTTTTGAACACTTGTGTTTTGTATGTAACACTTTCCGTACCCAACAGGAGAAAAACATTCAGTAACATAAAGGGTTTTCCGTACAAAAATAAAAAATGAAAGTGGCTCATTCTTTCAAAACAAAGACAAAAACACATGCAAAATGTAAGAAAAGGCATTAGGCTGCATCCTGCCTCCTATTTAGGTCTGACCACAGCACCTCATCTACATCACAAGCCATGTGTTCCCTGGCTAAACAGCGGGGAAAGAATCTTCTGGAGTGATGGATCCAGCCTCCCAAAGCCCCCACATCAACTTCACCACATGCTTCCTCCATTGCCTGCAGAAGAGGCATGCAGGCGAGGGGATGGCGGTCATACACCTTCATCGCCATGCCGAAAACCTATTAAATTGGGTTTAGGAATGAGGAATATGGTGGGAGGTATAGAACAATAAATTGTGGGTGGTTGATGAACCAGTAGGGGACCAGAGCAGCCTGGTGGAAACTCACAGTGTCCCAGATGACAACATACCTGGGCTGCTCTGGTCCACCCCTCTGCTCGGCTGGAATGAGGATGCCATGTAGTGTGTCCAGGAATGTGATGAGAAGGGCGGTGTTGTAGGGACTAAGGTTGGCATGGTGATGGAGGACGCCTTGCTGGCTAATGGCTACACATGGTGATATTCCCTCCACGCTGTCCAGGGACTGTCAAAAGTCTAGGTGATGCGGGTAAGGCGGAGTCAGGCGCAGGACACAGAGATGAGTAATAACCGTAACTTTACTCACACAATATCCCATAAAGGAGACAAATAATCCAGGTCACAAAACGAGACAACTTGACAATAACAAACACGCACAAAACCAAGGGGGAAACCAGAGGGTTAAATAGGGAACAATGATTATGGAATGGAAACCAGGTGTGTAATAATGAAGACAAAACCAAGGGGGAAACCAGAGGTTAAATAGGGAACAACGATTATGGAATGGAAACCAGGTGTGTATAATGAAGACAAAACAAATTGAAAATGAAACTTGGATCGGTGGTGACTAGAAAACCGGTGACGTCGAACGCCGCTTGAACAAGGAGAGGGACCAACTTCGGCGGAAGTCGTGACAGGGACATTCACAATGGCACGGTGGCCAATAATGTTCTGTCCCCTTCTTTTGGCTAGGTTGAAGCCAGCCTCAATGGTTTATATAAACGTGCTGAATTGCAGCGGCATCCAGCTCCAAGATAATGTAATGTGTCTATACAGTGCTGATATGATAGTAAATTCACAGTATAGTACTTACTTGCACATATTCATAGTGCTGTTCTTTAACCCTCTGAGTGTCGCTCAAATGGCGCCCTGTAGACCTGTTTCATCCGGATTCGGTTGTGCTGTAACACACGGTCCAGTGTAGACAAGCCCTCCTGGTGAATGTTATTGAATATTGTGTTTCTGAAATGATGTGGTTCTGGATTCCTCGTAGTCTAATGGTATTGTTTGCCACCACCATGTTCACAATAGCGGTCTCCTGTTCTGGTGTGAACAGCCGGGTTCTTCCACCATGGCCGGGCCGTCTCTCAGTTCTGCAGAAGAGCCACAAACATGATGACATTACTGTAACGTTGGGCAACAATCCCTGATTAACATAGTTCTACTGGTATGTCGGACTGCAGTAAACATAAAGAGCATAGTGTAGATGGTATGTAACTTACCGGTTGTCATTTCTGAATGTACGGATGATAGATGCAGTAGTGTAGATGGTAAGTAACTTACCGGTTGTCATTTCTGAATGTACGGATGATAGATGCAGTAGTGTATATTACATGTTACATGGTATGTAACTTACCGGTTGTCATTTCTGAATGTACGGATGATAGATGCAGTAGTGTAGATGGTAAGTAACTTACCGGTTGTCATTTCTGAATGTACGGATGATAGATGCAGTAGTGTAGATGGTATGTAACTTACCGGTTGTCATTTCTGAATGTACGGATGATAGATGCAGTAGTGTAGATGGTAGGTAACTTACCGGTTGTCATTTCTGAATGTACGGATGATAGATGCAGTAGTGTAGATGGTAAGTAACTTACCGGTTGTCATTTCTGAATGAATGGATGATAGATGCAGTAGTGTAGATGGTAAGTAACTTACCGGTTGTCATTTCTGAATGTACGGATGATAGATGCAGTAGTGTAGATGGTAGGTAACTTACCGGTTGTCATTTCTGAATGTATGGATGATAGATGCAGTAGTGTAGATGGTATGTAACTTACCGGTTGTCATTTCTGAATGTACGGATGATAGATGCAGTAGTGTAGATGGTAGGTAACTTACCGGTTGTCATTTCTGAATGTACGGATGATAGATGCAGTAGTGTAGATGGTAAGTAACTTACCGGTTGTCATTTCTGAATGTACGGATGATAGATGCAGTAGTGTAGATGGTAAGTAACTTACCGGTTGTCATTTCTGAATGTACGGATGATAGATCCAACCGTGTAGCGGCTCAGGTTGAACTGAACTCTGCCCAGCCTCCCTCATACTCAATCCATAGTTGAGCACATGGTCAACCAATGTGGCCCTGATCTCATCTGAGACAACTGTCCTTCCTCTTCTCACTCCTTCACCTCTAGCTCTTGCTTCACCATTGACCTCCATTTCCCTCCAGAAGAGGAGAGCTCATCTGTGACCTTTTATAGTGCTAAAGCTCTGATTTCTAAGTGAACAATTCAGCAACTAGTGTTTACCCCTGTGAGGAGTTGGTGTTGCCAATTGGTTTATAGAGCTTGGCATTGTGATTGGAGTTGCTTTCAAAGCGCCTAAAGATAATTACATTTTTAATGTTGTGCCTAATGTAGAGAACTGTGTGTAGTGTTTTGCAAAATGTGTGATGTAGAATTGAAAAGTGTAAAGCAGGAATTGTGCTTGCAATTTTGCAGGCTTGGTTTCAGGGATTTGGTACATGAGTTTCAGGTTTCAGTGATTGCGTTTCAAGTTCCAATTTTAGTGTGTAAACAATTTGGAAAAACAGTCATTCTGACTATTTTGAGGAAGTGTATACTGGCTACGGCGTCTCAAGCCGGACAAACAGTACTATTGCAGTTTTTTCTAAATTTTAACGTAAAGGTCTTTTAATGGAGTATGAGAGCACCTTTGTTTGGTTCTCGGCTAGGTGAAGGCTGAACCGAAGCATGCCGAAGGCTTCAGGCGTTTCTAGTATTAACACTGTGAGTAAGTACTGTCACTTAGTAACTGAACTCCTTCTGCCCCCTTTATTAGTGCTTTGTGTGTGTGTGTTCCTCTGGGGGTCAGGTTAAAGTGATTTACAGTCAGTACTAGGATCTTCACTGTTCCTCTATTGGAGTAATATATCAGGTGTGCAGGGTTAGACTCCAACTGCTCTACTCACTCCCTTTAGAATGCTCAAACTGTCTCCAGTACTTCTCTATTGGCCTGACTCTCACGTGCATAGACACACTTACACACACACTCAGACACACTTACACACACACACACTCAGACACACACTCAGACACACTTACACACACACACACTCAGATACACACTCAGACACACTTACACACACACACTCAGACACACACTCAGACACACACTCAGACACACTTACACACACTCAGACACACACACACTCAGACACACACACAGCTCAGTGTTGGATAGAAAAGCTGGGTGGATTTATGTGTGTGTGGCTGATCCCAGAGAGTCTATTATTTCCATATGATGCTTAGTGCATCGGCCCACTGTCAGAGCGATCATGAGACAATGGTGTGTGTGTGTGTGTGTGTGTGTGTGTGTGTGTGTGTGTGTGTGTGTGTGTGTGTGTGTGTGTGTGTGTGTGTGTGTGTGTGTGTGTGTGTGTGTGTGTGTGTGTGTGTGTGTGTGTGTGTGTGTGTGTGTGTGTGTGTGACTAATACATCTCTCCCATTTTATGCTTGCCCTCTTAATTTGTATGACTCTCTCATCTCTTCTTCTCTGTCGATCATATCTCTTCATTTTCCTCTCTCCCTTTTCTGTTTCTCCATCCACCTAGTGTACTGGCCAGCCTTTGGGTTAGGCATGATATTGTAGCCTCAATTGTCAATACTTGGGATCTACAGTACTGACATGTATTTGTCCCTCCCTCCCTCCCTCTGTCTGTCTGTCTGCCAGGTATGCGTAGGAGGTGCAGACTCCAGAGCAGAGCAGTGTGCTTCCTACAACAACCAGGAGTTTATGGGCAGACTGTACGACTGGGAACCTTTCACTGAGGGTAAGTTACACACACACGCACTCACACACACACACACACACACACACAGACATGCAGACACAGACACACACACACACACACACACACACACACACACACACACACACACACACACACACACACACACACACACACACACACACACACACACACACACACACACACACACACACACACACACACACACACATGCAGACATGCACACACACTTGTTAATGTGTAGGTACTTGTTGTGTATATGATTGTTTAAGTAAGGCCATTGTTTAGGTGTTTGACAAACCTCCCCTGGCCTGCCCAATCCACTGCAACTCACATTCTGATTGGTGGTTCCAGATATATTTTGGAGGGCGGTATAAAAAGAATGGAGAGAGGGAGAGAGAGAGGCAGAGAGAGGGGAAAAGAGAGGGAGAGAGAGAAAGGGGGGAAAAGAGAGGGAGAGAGAGAAAGGGAGAGGGTGAAAACTCTATATACCCTTGTTCTCACAAAACATTCCCTCCTCTGTTTATCCTCTAATTTGTCCAACATCCCTCGTTCACTTTCTTTCTGCTGCCAAGCTTCTCCTCCCATCACTGACTGAGCAGAGAGATTCCTACTGAGTGAGGTAAAGACAGAGAGGAGGGCAGGAGAGAGAGGGAGAGAGGGAAAGAGAGGGGACAGTGGGACAAGATTAAGGGAGAGTGTGTGCGTGCGTGTGTGTGCGTGTGTGTGCGTGTGTGTGTGCGCATGTGCATATGCACGTGTATTTGTTGAACAGAATCTATGTGGACTGGGGCTGTATATCTATGCTGAGAGAGAGTCATGGTCAGAGTAGGGCTGATCTATGTGGACTGAGGCTGTATATCTATGTTGAGAGTCATGGTTAGTGTAGGGCTGATCAATGTGGACTGAGGCTGTGTAGCTATGATGAGAGTCATGGTCAGAGTAGGGCTGATCTATGTGGACTGGGGCTGTATATCTATGCTGAGAGAGAGTCTTGGTCAGAGTAGGGCTGATCTATGTGGACTGAGGCTGTATATCTATGCTGAGAGAGAGTCATGGTTAGGGTAGGGCTGATCTATGTGGACTGAGGCTGTATAGCTATGTTGAGAGTCATGGTCACGGTAGGTCTGATCTATGTGGACTGAGGCTGTATATCTATGTTGAAAGAGTCATGGTCAGGGTAGGACTGGAGAGACAAGCTGCCTGCACAAACAGACAAAGCCTTTCCCCAGGTGTGTGTGTGTGTGTGTGTGTGTGTGTAGCATACATATATTTACAGGTGTATATACAGTATGTTCCTTTGCCAACAGAACTCTCCACTCACCTCCTCTGTGTATATACTGGACGTCTGTGTTTACTTACTGATGTTCCTGCTCCACACAACTGAACTCAACATACAGGATATTTACACAGACTATATACTGTACCTGACCCTTAAACTAACTTGTAGTGTCAATCAATTATGCTCATGTATAGTTATTGTTATAATAGTTATTACAATAGTTATTGTTAATATCACTACATGCTAGCTACACAGGGATTTATTTAATTTCCTTCCAGAATACAGTCATGACAACATTCACAGCACTAGGATGTGCATGGTGTTCGTGCATGGTGTTCATTCACAGCACTAGGATGTGCATGGTGTTCATTCACAGCACTAGGATGTGCATGGTGTTCATTCACAGCACTAGGATGTGCATGGTGTTCATTCACAGCACTAGGATGTGCATGGTGTTCATTCACAGCACTAGGATGTGCATGGTGTTCATTCACGGCACTAGGATGTGCATGGTGTTCATTCACAGCACTAGGATGTGCATGGTGTTCATTCACAGCACTAGGATGTGCATGGTGTTCATTCACAGCACTAGGATGTGCATGGTGTTCATTCACGGCACTAGGATGTGCATGGTGTTCATTCACAGCACTAGGATGTGCATGGTGTTCATTCACAGCACTAGGATGTGCATGGTGTTCATTCACAGCACTAGGATGTGCATGGTGTTCATTCACAGCACTAGGATGTGCATGGTGTTCATTCACAGCACTAGGATGTGCATGGTGTTCATTCAGAGCACTAGGATGTGCATGGTGTTCATTCAGAGCACTAGGATGTACATGGTGTTCATTCACAGCACTAGGATGTGCATGGTGTTCATTCACAGCACTAGGATGTGCATGGTGTTCATTTAGAGCACTAGGATGTGCATGGTGTTCATTTAGAGCACTAGGATGTGCATGGTGTTCATTCAGAGCACTAGGATGTGCATGGTGTTCATTCAGAGCACTAGGATGTACATGGTGTTCATTCACAGCACTAGGATGTGCATGGTGTTCATTCACAGCACTAGGATGTGCATGGTGTTCATTCATAGCACTAGGATGTGCATGGTGTTCATTCACAGCACTAGGATGTGCATGGTGTTCATTCATAGCACTAGGATGTGCATGGTGTTCATTCATAGCACTAGGATGTGCATGGTGTTCATTCACAGCACTAGGATGTGCATGGTGTTCATTTAGAGCACTAGGATGTGCATGGTGTTCATTCACGGCACTAGGATGTACATGGTGTTCATTCACAGCACTAGGATGTGCATGGTGTTCATTCACAGCACTAGGATGTGCATGGTGTTCGTGCATGGTGTTCATTCACAGCACCAGGATGTGCATGGTGTTCATTCAGAGCACTAGGATGTGCATGGTGTTCATTCACAGCACTAGGATGTGCATGGTGTTCATTCACAGCACTAGGATGTGCATGGTGTTCATTCAGAGCACTAGGATGTGCATGGTGTTCATTCCGAGCACTAGGATGTGCATGGTGTTCATTCACAGCACTAGGATGTGCATGGTGTTCATTCACAGCACTAGGATGTGCATGGTGTTCATTCAGAGCACTAGGATGTGCATGGTGTTCATTCACAGCACTAGGATGTGCATGGTGTTCATTTAGAGCACTAGGATGTGCATGGTGTTCATTCCATGCACAAAAACATCAACAGTAGAGCATCCCATGACATGTATAGTACAACCCTGGATGCTGATTGGCTGAAAAGCTCCTTGTCTACTGTTCTATTTACGTTGGTAACCTGTTTATAATAGCAATAAGAGACCTCGGGGGTTTGTGGTTTATGACCAATATACCACGGCTAAGGGCTGTATCCAGACACTCCGTGTTGCATCGTGCATAAGAACAGCCATAAGCCATGGTATATTGGCCATATACCAAACCCACTCGGGCTGTATTGCTTAATTATAATACAATTATGTTATACAGGAATAACTACAGTACCTATCACATTTACATAAATAGTTCCCATATATTCCTTTCCTCTTACAGTATGTAAACACAGCAAAAAAACAAACGTCCTCACTGTCAGCTGCGTTTATTTTCAGCAAACTTAACATATGTGAATATTTGTATGAACATAACAAGATTCAACAACTGAGACAAACTGAACAAGTTCCACAGACATGTGACTAACAGAAATGGAATAATGTGTCCCTGAACAAAGGGGGGGGTCAAAATCAAAAGTAACAGTAAGTATCTGGTGTAGCCACTAGCTGCATCGAGTACTGCAGTGCATCTCCTCCTCATGGACTGCACCAGATTTGCCAGTTCTTGCTGTGAGATGTTACCTCACTCTTCCACCAAGGCACCTGCAAGTTCCTGGACATTTCTGGGGGGAATGGCCCTAGCCCTCCTCACCCTCCGATCCAACAGGTCCCAGACGTGCTCAATGGAAGATCCGTGCTCTTCGCTGGCCACGGCAGAACACTGACATTCCTGTCTTGCAGGAAATCACGCACAGAACGAGCAGTATGGTTGGTGTCATTGTCATGCTGGAGGGTCATGTCAGGATGAGCCTGCAGGAAGGGTACCACATGAGGGAGGAGGATGTCTTCCCTGTAAGGCACAGCCTCCAATGACAACCTCAGTCTGATGATGCTGTGACACACCGCCCCAGACCATGACGGACCCTCCACCTCCAAATCGATCCCGCCTCGGTGTAACTCTCATTCCTTTGACGATAAACGCGAATCCGACCATCACCCCTGGTGAGACCAAACCGCAACTCATCAGTGAAGAGCACTTTTTGCCAGTCCTGTTTGGTCCAACAACGGTGTGTTTGTGCCCATAGGCGACGTTGTTGCCGGTGATGTCTGGTGAGGACCTGCCTTACATCAGGCCTACAGCCCTCAGTCCAGCCTCTCTCAGCCTATTGCGAACAGTCTGAGCACTGATGGAGGGATTGTGCGTTCCTGGTGTAACTCGGGCAGTTGTTGTTGCCATCCTGTACCTGTCCCGCAGGTGTGATGTTCGGCTGTACCGATCCTGTGCAGGTGTTGTTACACGTGGTCTGCCACTGCAAGGACTAACAGCTGCCTGTCCTGTCTCCCTGTAGCGCTGCCTGTCCTGTCTCCCTGTAGCGCTGTCTGTCCTGTCTTCCTGTAGCGCTGTCTGTCCTGTCTCCCTGTAGCGCTGTCTGTCCTGTCTCCCTGTAGCGCTGTCTGTCCTGTCTTCCTGTAGCGCTGTCTGTCCTGTCTCCCTGTAGCGCTGTCTGTCCTGTCTCCCTGTAGCGCTGTCTGTCCTGTCTCCCTGTAGCGCTGTCTGTCCTGTCTCCCTGTAGCGCTGTCTGTCCTGTCTCCCTGTAGCGCTGTCTGTCCTGTCTCCCTGTAGCGCTGTCTGTCCTGTCTCCCTGTAGCGCTGTCTGTCCTGTCTCCCTGTAGCGCTGTCTGTCCTGTCTCCCTGTAGCGCTGTCTGTCCTGTCTCCCTGTAGCGCTGTCTGTCCTGTCTCCCTGTAGCGCTGTCTGTCCTGTCTCCCTGTAGCGCTGTCTGTCCTGTCTCCCTGTAGCGCTGTCTGTCCTGTCTCCCTGTAGCGCTGTCTGTCCTGTCTCCCTGTAGCGCTGTCTGTCCTGTCTCCCTGTAGCGCTGTCTGTCCTGTCTCCCTGTAGCGCTGTCTGTCCTGTCTCCCTGTAGCGCTGTCTGTCCTGTCTCCCTGTAGCGCTGTCTGTCCTGTCTCCCTGTAGCGCTGTCTGTCCTGTCTCACAGTACAGACATTGCAATGTATTGCCCTGGTCACATCTGCAGTCCTCATGTCTCCTTGAAGCATGCCTAAGGCACGTTCACGCAGA
>NC_074702.1:5696716-5726716 GCF_029448725.1 Salvelinus fontinalis
CCTCTCTTCCTCTCTATCTCTATCTTCCTCCCTCTCTCTTCCTCTCTCTCTCCCTCTCTTCCTCTCTCTCCCCTCTCTTCCTATCTCTCCCTCGCTTCCTCTCTATCTCTCTCTTCCTCTCGCTCTCTTCCTCTCTCTCTCTCTCCCTCTCTTTCTCTCTCCCTCTCTTCCTCTCTAACTCTCTAACTCTCTCTCCCTCTCTTCCTATCTCTCCCTCTCTTCCTCTCTATCTCTCTCTTCCTCTCTATCTCTCTCTTCCTCTCTATCTCTCTCTCCCTCCTCTCCTCTCTATCTCTCTCTTCCTCTCTATCTCGCTCTCTCCTCTCTTCTTCTCTACCTCTCTCTATCTCTCTCTCTCCCTCTCTTCCTTTCCCCCTCTAAACCTCTCTATCTCTCTCTCTCCCTCCTTTCATTTCTCCCTCTTCCCCCTCTCTCTCTCCCTCTCTTCCTCTTGATCTCTCTCCCTCTCCCTCTATCTCTCCCTCTCTTCCTCTCTATCTCTCCCTCTCTTCCTGTCTATCTCTCTCTCCCTCTCTATCTCTCTCCCTCTCTCCCTCTCGTCCGCTCTATATCTCCATCCATCTTTCCACCTGTCTGTCTCTATTACACTCAGTCCTCTCCCTCTCTATCTTTGTCTCTCTCTCTCTCTCCCTCCACCTTTCCACCTGTCTGTCTCTATTACACTCAGTCCTCTCTCTCTGTTCCTCTCTATCACTCCATCCATCTTTCCATCTGTCTCTATTACACTCATTCCTCTCCCTCTCTTCCTCTCTATCTCTCCCTCCATCTTTCCATCTGTCTGTCTCTATTACACTCGTTCACTCCCCTCCTCTGTCCCTCCATCCTGTTCTTCTTTCAGATTCTCTGATTTCTATATTCGTTTTCTGTCCATCTTCGGATTTATCTAATTTCCTCTCTTTTTATCTACCTCTTTTTCTATCTCTCTTTGTCCCCATTTCACATCTTTCTCAGTCACACCCCTCCTCTGTCCCCCCACTTTGTCTTTCCCTTTCTACCTGTCCGCCCCTCTCTCTCTCTCTCCCCCTCTATCTCTCTCTCTCCCCCTCTATCTATCTATCTATCTCTCTCTCTCTTTCTTTCGCTCTATCTCTCTCTGTCTCTCTCTCTCTCTCTCTCTTTCTCTCTTTCTCTCTCTCTCTCTCTCTCTTTCTCTTTCTCTCTCTTTCTCTTTCTCTCTCTTTCTCTTTCTCTCTCTTTCTCTTTCTCTCTCTTTCTCTTTCTCTCTCTTTCTCTCTCTCTCTCTCTCTCTCTCTCTCTCTCTCTCTCTCTCTCTCTCCTCGCTCTCTCTCTCTCTCTCTCCTCTCTCTCTCTCTCTCTCTCTCTCTCTCTCTCTCTCTCTATTTTTTTTTACCTTTATTTAACTAGGCAAGTCAGTTAAGAACAAATTCTTATTTTCAATGACGGCCTAGGAACAGTGGGTTAACTGCCTGTTCAGGGGCAGAACGACAGATTTGTACCTTGTCAGCTCGGGGATTTGAACTTGCAACCTTCCGGTTACTAGTCCAACGCTCTAACCACTAGGCTACCCTGCAGCCCTATCTCTCTCTCCCTCTCTTCCTCTCGCTCTCTCCCCTCTTCCTCTCTCTGTCTGTCCCTCTCTTCCTCTCTATCTCTATCTTCCTCTCTATCTTCCTCTCTCTCTCCCTCTCTTCCTCTCTCTCCCTCTCTTCCTATCTCTCCCTCGCTTCCTCTCTATCTCTCTCTTCCTCTCGCTCTCTTCCTCTCTCTCTCTCTCCCTCTCTTTCTCTCTCCCTCTCTTCCTCTCTAACTCTCTAACTCTCTCTCCCTCTCTTCCTATCTCTCCCTCTCTTCCTCTCTATCTCTCTCTTCCTCTCTATCTCTCTCTTCCTCTCTATCTCTCTCTCCCTCTCTTCCTCTCTATCTCTCTCTTCCTCTCTATCTCGCTCTCTCCTCTCTTCTTCTCTACCTCTCTCTATCTCTCTCTCTCCCTCTCTTCCTTTCCCCCTCTAAACCTCTCTATCTCTCTCTCTCCCTCCTTTCATTTCTCCCTCTTCCCCCTCTCTCTCTCCCTCTCTTCCTCTTGATCTCTCTCCCTCTCCCTCTATCTCTCCCTCTCTTCCTCTCTATCTCTCCCTCTCTTCCTGTCTATCTCTCTCTCCCTCTCTATCTCTCTCCCTCTCTCCCTCTCGTCCGCTCTATATCTCCATCCATCTTTCCACCTGTCTGTCTCTATTACACTCAGTCCTCTCCCTCTTTATCTCTCCCTCTCTCCCTCTCTCTCTCCCTCTCTTCCTCTCCCCCCTCTCTCTCTCCCTTTGTTCCTCTCTATCTCTCTATCACTCCATCCATCTTTCCATCTGTCTGTCTCTATTACACTCAGTCCTCTCCCTCTCTTCCTCTCTATCACTCCATCCATCTTTCCATCTCTGTCTCTATTACACTCGTTCACTCCCCTCCTCTGTCCCTCCATCCTGTTTTTCTTTCAGATTCTCTGAATTCTCTGTTTTCTTCTGTCCATCTTCGGAATTCTCTCATTTCCTCTCTTTTTATCTACCTCTTTTTCTATCTCTCTTTGTCCCCATTTCTCATCTTTCTCAGTCACACCCCTCCTCTGTCCCCCCACTTTGTCTTTCCCTTTCTACCTGTCCGCCCCTCTCTCTCTCTCTCCCCCTATATCTCCCTCCCTCCCTCCCTCTCTCTCTTTCTCTTTCTTTCTTTCTTTCTCTCTTTCTCTCTCTGTCTCTCTCTCTCTCTCTCTCTTTCTTTCGCTCTATCTCTCTCTCTCTCCCTCTCTTCCTCTTGCTCTCTCCCTCTCTTCCTCTCTCTCTCTCCCTCTCTTCCTCTTGCTCTCTCCCTCTCTTCCTCTCTCTTTCTCCCTCTCTCTCTCTCTCTCTCTCTCTCTCTCTCTCTCTCTCTCTCTCAGTATTCAGGTTGATAGTGGGGTTATGTGGTCTGGCTGGAGTTTCCTGAACACATGGAGAGGAGCTCAGCGCTCAGCTGTATCTTCTCCAAGCCAAGACATATTAGTGTTTTATTTTCCATATATGCAATTATTATCATTTATTTTTTGCAGTGACATTACAGAGTATTTTGTGTAGATCATTGATAGAAAATGACAATGAAGTCCATTTTAACTCCACTTTGTAACACCACATGTGGAAAAAGTATTTTCTGAAGGCAGTACAGTACGCACACACACACACCCACACACACACACCCACACACACACACCCACACACACACACACACACACACACACACACACACACACACACACACACACACACACACACACACACACACACACACACACACACACACACACACACACACACACACACACACACACACAGTATGGAATATGGAATCATTCTATCGACATGGAATCATTCCATCGACATGGAATGTGTGTAACACCTCTGTGTGTGTGTGTGTTCCAGTTGGGGTGGATAAGCAATGTGAGCTGACGTGTAGGCCGGTTGGATATCGTTTCTACGTGAGTCAGGCAGACAGAGTGAGAGATGGAACACCCTGCGTTAACACCAGCACCAATGACGTGTGTGTGGCCGGGCGCTGCCTGGTAAGTGTGTGGGGGGGTCAACCTGTAAGTGTGTAGGTAGGGGGTCAACCTGTAAGTGTGTAGGTCGGGGGTCAACCTGTAAGTGTGTAGGTAGGGGGTCAACCTGTAAGTGTGTAGGTATGGGATCAACCTGTAAGTGTGTAGGTAGGGGGTCAACCTGTAAGTGTGTAGGTATGGGGTCAACCTGTAAGTGTGTAGGTAGGGGGTCAACCTGTAAGTGTGTAGGTAGGGGGTCAACCTGTAAGTGTATAGGTATGGGATCAACCTGTAAGTGTGTAGGTAGGGGGTCAACCTGTAAGTGTGTAGGTAGGGGTCAAACTGTAAGTGCGTAGGTAGGGGGTCAACCTGTAAGTGTGTAGGTAGGGGGTCAACCTGTAAGTGTGTAGGTAGGGGGTCAACCTGTAAGTGTGTAGGTAGGGGGTCAACCTGTAAGTGTGTAGGTAGGGGGTCAACCTGTAAGTGCGTAGGTAGGGGGTCAACCTGTAAGTGTGTAGGTAGGGGGTCAACCTGTAAGTGTGTAGGTAGGGGGTCAACCTGTAAGTGTGTAGGTAGGGGGTCAACCTGTAAGTGTGTAGGTCGGGGGTCAACCTGTAAGTGTGTAGGTCGGGGGTCAACCTGTAAGTGTGTAGGTCGGGGGTCAACCTGTAAGTGCGTAGGTAGGGGGTCAACCTTTAAGTGTGTAGATCAATCAATCAATCAAGTTTATTTTATATAGCCCTTCGTACATCAGCTAATATCTCGAAGTGCTGTACAGAGACCCAGCCTAAAACCCCAAACAGCTAGAATGCAGGTGTAGAAGCACGGTGGCTAGGAAAAACTCCCTAGAAAGGCCAAAACCTAGGAAGAAACCTAGAGAGGAACCAGGCTATGAGGGGTGGCCAGTCCTCTTCTGGCTGTGCCGGGTGGAGATTATAACAGAACTATGCCAAGATGTTCAAAAATGTTCATAAGTGACAAGCATGGTCAAATAATAATCATGAATAATATTTAGTTGTCTTTTCATAGCCGATCATTAAGAGTCGAAAAACAACAGGTCTGGGACAGGTGGCGGTTCCATAACCGCAGGCAGAACAGCAGCAAGGCCAGGCGGACTGGGGACAGCAAGGAGCCACCACGCCCGGCAGTCCCGACGTATGGTCCCAGGGCTCAGGTCCTCCGAGAGAAAGAAAGAGAGAAGGAGAAAATTAGAGAGAGCCAAGATTTTCAAAATGTTCATAAATGACAAGCATGGTCAAATAATAATCAGGAATAAATATGTTGGCTTTTCATAGCCGATCATTAAGAGTTGAAAACAGCAGGTCTGGGACAGGTAGGGGTTCCGTAATCGCAGGCAGAACCGTTGAAACTGGAATAGCAGCAAGGCCAGGCGGACTGGGGGCAGCAGGGAGTCGTCATGCCCGGTAGTCCTGACGTATGGTCCTAGGGCTCAGGTTCTCAGAGAGAGAAAGAAAGAGAGAACGAGAGAATTAGAGAAAGCATACTTAAATTCACACAGGACACTGGATAAGACAGGAGAAGTACTCCAGGTATAACCAACTGACCCTAGCCCCCCGACACAAACTACTGCAGCATAAATACTGGAGGCTGAGACAGGAGCGGTCAGGAGACACTGTGACCCCATCCGAAGATACCCCCGGACAGGGCCAAATAGGAAGGATATAACCCCACCCACTTTGCCAAAGCACAGCCCCCACACCACTAGAGGGATATCTTCAACCACCAACTTACAATCCTGAGACAAGGCCGAGTATAGCCAACAAAGATCTCCACCACAGCACAAACCAAGGGGGGCGCCAACCCAGACAGGAAGATCACGTCAGTAACTCAACCCACTCAAGTGACGCACCCCTCCCAGGGACGGCATGAAAGAGCACCAGTAAGCCAGTGACTCAGCCCCTGTAACAGGGTTAGAGGCAGAGAATCCCAGTGGAGAGAGGGGAACCGGCCAGGCAGAGACAGCAAGGGCGGTTCGTTGCTCCAGAGCCTTTCCGTTCACCTTCACACTCCTGGGCCAGACTACACTCAATCATATGACCTACTGAAGAGATAAGTCTTCAGTAAAGACTTAAAGGTTGAGACCGAGTCTGCGTCTCTCACATGGGTAGGCAGACTGTTCCATAAAAATGGAGATCTATAGGAGAAAGCCCTGCCTCCCGCTGTTTGCTTAGAAATTCTAGGGACAATTAGGAGGCCTGCGTCTTGTGACCGTAGCGTACGTATTGGTATGTACGGCAGGACCAACTCGGAAAGATAGGTAGGAGCAAGCCCATGTAACGCTTTATAGGTTAACAGTAAAACCTTGAAATCAGCCCTTGCCTTAACAGGAAGCCAGTGTAGGGAAGCTAGCACTGGAGTAATATGATCAAATTTCTTGGTTCTAGTCAGGATTCTAGCAGCCGTATTTAGCACTAACTGAAGTTTATTTAGTGCTTTATCCGGGTAGCCGGAAAATAGAGCATTACAGTAGTCTAACCTAGAAGTAACAAATGCATGGATTAATTTTTCTGCATCATTTTTGGACAGAAAATTTCTGATTTTTGCAATGTTACGTAGATGGAAAAAAGCTATCCTTGAAACAGTCTTGATATGTTCGTCAAAAGAGAGATCAGGGTCAAGAGTAACGCCGAGGTCCTTCACAGTTTTATTTGAGACGACTTTACAACCATCAAGACGAATTGTCAGATTTAACAGAAGATCTCTTTGTTTCTTGGGACCTAGAACAAGCATCTCTGTTTTGTCCGAGTTTAAAAGTCGAAAGTTTTCAGCCATCCACTTCCTTATGTCTGAAACACAGGCTTCTAGCGAGGGCAATTTTGGGGCTTCACCATGTTTCATTGAAATGTACAGCTGTGTGTCATCCGCATAGCAGTGAAAGTTAACATTATGTTTTCGAATAACATCCCCAAGAGGTAAAATGTATAGTGAAAACAATAATGGTCCTAAAACGGAACCTTGAGGAACACCGAAATGCACAGTGGATTTGTCAGAGGACAAACCATTCACAGAGACAAACTGATATCTTTCCGACAGGTAAGATCTAAACCAGGCCATAACTGGTCCGTGTAGACCAATTTGGGTTTCCAGTCTCTCCAAAAGAATGTGGTGATCGATGGTGTCAAAGGCAGCACTAAGGTCTAGTAGCACGAGGACAGATGCAGAGCCTCGGTCTGACGCCATTAAAAGGTAATTTACCACCTTCACAAGTGCAGTCTCAGTGCTATGATGGGGTCTAAAACCAGACTGAAGCATTTTGTATACATTGTTTGTCTTCAGAAAGGCAGTGAGTTGCTGCGCAACAGCTTTTTCTAAAATTTTTGAGAGGAATGGAAGATTCGATATAGGCCGATAGTTTTTTATATTTTCCGGGTCAAGGTTTGGCTTTTTCAAGAGAGGCTTTATCACTGCCACTTTTAGTGAGTTTGGTACACATCCGGTGGATAGAGGGCTGTTTATTATGTTCAACATAGGAGGGCCAAGCACAGGAAGCAGCTCTTTCAGCAGTTTAGTAGGAATAGGATCCAGTATGCAGCTTGAAGGTTTAGAGGCCATGATTATTTTCATCATTGTGTCAAGAGATATAGTACTAAAACACTTAAGTGTCTCTCCCGATCCCAGGCCTTGGCAGAGCTGTGCAGATCCAGGACAGCTAAGCCCTGGAGGAATACGCAGATTCAAAGAGGAGTCCTTAATTTGCTTTCTAATGGTCATGATCATTTCCTCAAAGAAGTTCATGAATTTATTACTGGTGAAGTGAAAGCCATCCTCTCTTGGGGAATGCTGCTTTTTAGTTAGCTTTGCAACAGTATCAAAAATAAATTTTGTATTGTTCTTATTTTCCTCGATTAAGTTGGAAAAGTAGGATGATCGAGCAGCAGTGAGGGCTCTTCGGTACTGCACGGTACTGTCTTTCCAAGCTAGTCGGAAGACTTCCAGTTTGGTGTGGCGCCATTTCCGTTCCAATTTCCTGGAAGCTTGCTTCAAAGCTCGGGTATTTTCTGTATACCAGGGAGCTAGTTTCTTATGACAAATGTTTTTCGTTTTTAGGGGTGCAACTGCATCTAGGGTATTGCGCAAGGTTAAATTGAGTTCCTCAGTTAAGTGGTTAACTGATTTTTGTCCTCCGACGTCCTTGGGTAGGCAGAAGGAGTCTGGAAGGGCATCAAGGAATTTTTGTGTTGTCTGAGAATTTATAGCACGACTTTTGATGCTCCTTGGTTGGGGTCTGAGCAGATTATTTGTTGCGATTGCAAACGTAATAAAATGGTGGTCCGATAGTCCAGGATTATGTGGGAAAACATTAAGATCTACAACATTTATTCCATGGGACAAAACTAGGTCCAGAGTATGACTGTGGCAGTGAGTAGGTCCAGAGACATGTTGGACAAAACCCACTGAGTCGATGATGGCTCCGAAAGACTTTTGGAGTGGGTCTGTGGACTTCTCCATATGAATATTAAAATCACCAAAAATTAGAATATGATCTGCTATGACTACAAGGTCTGATAGGAATTCAGGGAACTCAGAGAGGAACGCTGTATATGGCCCAGGAGGCCTGTAAACAGTAGCTATAAAAAGTGATTGAGTAGGTTGCATAGATTTCATGACTAGAAGCTCAAAAGACGAAAACGTCATTTTTTTTTTTTGCAAATTGAAATTTGCTATCATAAATGTTAGCAACACCTCCGCCTTTGCGGGATGCACGGGGGATATGGTCACTAGTTTAACTTTTACTGCCTCTGAAACCCGGATCCGGGATCCCCCCCCACCCCCCCCACACTGATTAGCATCGCTAGCATAGCGTCACATTTAAATAGTAGCATCTAAATATCATTAAATCACAAGTCCAAGACACCTAATGAAAGATACAGATCTTGTGAATCAAGTCACCATTTCATATTTTTAAAATGTTTTACAGGGAAGACAAAATATGTAAATCTATTAGCTAACCATGTTAGCAAAAGACACCCTTTTTCTTTGTCCACCATTTTTTCTCAACACCAGTAGCTATCACCAATTCGGCTAAACTAAGATATTGATAGCCACTAACCAAGAAAAAAGCTCATCAGATGACAGTCTGATAACATATTTATGGTATAGGATAGGTTTTGTTAGAAAAATGTGCATATTTCAGGTATAAATCATAGTTTGCCATTGCAGCCAGCATCACAAATCTCACCAAAGCTCCTAGAATTACTACAGACAGCAACGTGTATTACCAATTTACTCATCATAAAACATTTCTTAAAAATACACAGCACATAGCAATGGAAAGACACAGATCTTGTGAATTCAGACAACATTTCAGATTTTCTAAGTGTTTTACGGCGAAAACACAATGAATCGTTATATTAGCATACCACATATGCAAACGTTACCAGAGCATTGATTCTAGCCAAAGAGAGCGATAACTCAACATCGCCAAAATATATAAATTTTTTCACTAACCTTCTCAGAATTCTTCAGATGACACTCCTGTAACATCATATTACACAATCCATATAGAGTTTGATCGAAAATGTGCATATTTAGCGGCACAAATCGTGCTTACACAATGGAAATAGTGTTCAACTACTCAAGCAATCTGGCCGGCGCCATTTTGAAAATACAAATATTTTTATCAAAAACTATTCATAAACTTGACTAAAAAAATACAGGTTGGACATGAAATGAAAGATGTATTAGTTATTAATGCAACCGCAGAGTTAGATTTTTAAAATTAACGTTACTAGACATACAGTGTGCGTTACAGCCAGACTAGTGACGCAATAACGGCGTCACTAATCCCCATTATTGAGTTTACATTTTTCCACATAAAAACGGAATAACATCATAAATAGCTCTTACTTTTCGACGAGCTTCCATCAGAATCTTGCCATGGTGGTTCTTTGTCCAAAATAATCGTTGCTTGGTTGTAAAACGTTGCATTCAACTTCTGATACAGCAGCTAACACTAGCTAGCCATAGCTATTTTGCCATAACGTGTCCAAATCCTCAAGGCGCAATACTGAGGAAATTCCGAAAAATAGCAATATACTCGCATAATCTGATATAACTCGGTTTAAAATAGCTTCGTTATGATGCTTCTAACACCTATGTCTAATTAAATTACAGATGGATACATCTAACGTTTAAAATTGAGCGTTTGAAAATGGCATCCTGAGGTCCCTCTCTGCGCAATGCTCAGCGTGGAAAGGAAGGCTCCTCTCGCTCCTTGGCCTTTTATAACCTCTGAGAGCCACGCAGCAAGCCCATTCCACTTCTCATTGGTTACTGACATCCAGGGGAAGGCGGGTGCAGTTCATGTCGTTCCATAGGATATACAGAGACTTTCAAAACTGATCTGAAATCAGAGCTTCGCTCTCAGACCATCGCAGTACCTGTCATGGATTTCGCTGTAGAAAGAGTTCTGGGTCACCCACAGACAAAATTCCAACGTCTATAGAAACTAGAAAGTGTTTTCTATCCAATGGAATTAATAATATGCAAATTGTACGATCAAGAATTGAGCACGAGGCAGTTTAATTTGGTGACACTCAGAAATAAAAAATGCTAATTGCGCCACCTATTGGCAAAAGGTTAACCAGGAGGTGAGGCCTCATTTAACACATAAATTCATCAGGCTTAAGCCATGTTTCAGTCAGGCCAATCACATCAAGATTATGATCAGTGATTAGTTCATTGACTATGACTGCCTTTGAAGTGAGGGATCTAACATTAAGTAACCCTATTTTGAGATGTGAGGTATCATGATCTCTTTCAATAATGGCAGGAATGGAGGAGGTCTTTATCCTAATAAGATTGCTAAGGCGAACACCGCCATGTTTAGTTTTGCCCAATCTAGGTCGAGGCACAGACACAGTCTCAATGGGTATGGGTATGGCTGAGCTGACTACACTGACTGTGCTATTGGCAGACTCCACTAAGCTGGCAGGTTGGCTAACAGCCTGCTGCCTGGCCTGCACCCTATTTCATTGTGGGGCTAAAGGAGTTAGAGCCCTATCTATGTTGGTAGATAAGATGAGAGCACCCCTCCAGCTAGGATGGAGTCCGTCACTCCTCAGCAGGTCAGGCTTGGTCCTGTTTGTGGGTGAGTCCCAGAAAGAGGGACAATTATCTACAAATTCTATCTTTTGGGAGGGGCAGAAAACAGTTTTCAACTAGCGATTGAGTGCTGAGACTCTGCTGTAGAGCTCATCACTCCCCCTAACTGGGAGAGGGCCAGAGACAATTACTCGATGCCGACACATCTTTCTAGCTGATTTACACGCTGAAGCTATGTTGCGCTTGGTGACCTCTGACTGTTTCATCCTAACATCGTTGGTGCCGACGTGGATAACAATATCTCTATACTCTCTACACTCGCCAGATTTAGCTTTAGCCAGCACCATCTTCAGATTAGCCTTAACGTCGGTAGCCCTGCCCCCTGGTAAACAGTGTATGATCGCTGGGTGATTCGTTTTAAGTCTAATACTGCGGGTAATGGAGTCGCCAATGACTAGGGTTTTCAATTTGTCAGAGCTAATGTTTGGAGCCTTCGGCGTCTCAGACCCCGTAACGGGAGGAGTAGAGACAAGAGAAGACTCAGCCTCAGACTCCGACTCGCTACATAATGGGGAAAACCGGTTGAAAGTTTCTGTCTGCTGAATGAGCGACACCAGTTGAGCATTCCTACAGCATTTCCCTCCAGAAGCCATGAGAAAGTTGTCCGGCTGCGGGGACTGTGCGGGGGGGTTTATACTAACGTTACTATCTGTACTTACTGGTGGCACAGACGCTGTTTCTTCCTTTCCTACACTGAAATTACCCTTGCCTAACGATTGCGTCTGAAGCTGGGCTTGCAGCACAGCTATCCTCGCCGTAAGGCGATCGTTCTCCTGTATATTATGAGTACAGCGACTGCAATTAGTAGACATCATGTTAATGTTACTACTTAGCTTCGGCTGTTGAAGGTGCTGACGAACCATGTCCAGATAAAGCGTCCGGAGTGAAAGGTTGAATGAGGGAAAAAAAAGTTGCGATGGAAAAACTAAAAATATAAACGGTAATTAAAAACAAATACAAAAACAAAACGTAAAGTTGGCAGCTAGCAAAGTAAAGTTGGCAGCAAAACGCACAGCAACAAAACGCACAGCAGACACGTCTGCAAATTCAACAGGATTAACTAAATAACTATTAAAATGGTTTTGAAAAACAATCGTATGCTTCAGATAGGGGGTCAACCTGTAAGTGTGTAGGTAGGGGGTCAACCTGTAAGTGTGTAGGTAGGGGGTCAACCTGTAAGTGTGTAGGTAGGGGGTCAACCTGTAAGTGTGTAGGTAGGAGGTCAACCTGTAAGTGCGTAGGTAGGGGGTCAACCTGTAAGTGTGTAGGTAGGGGGTCAACCTGTAAGTGTGTAGGTAGGGGGTCAACCTGTAAGTGTGTAGGTAGGGGGTCAACCTGTAAGTGTGTAGGTAGGGGGTCAACCTGTAAGTGTGTAGGTAGGGGGTCAACCTTTAAGTGTGTAGGTAGGGGGTCAACCTGTAAGTGTGTAGGTAGGGGGTCAACCTGTAAGTGTGTAGGTAGGGGGTCAACCTGTTAGTGCGTAGGTAGGGGGTCAACCTGTAAGTGTATAGGTAGGGGGTCAACCTGTAAGTGTATAGGTAGGGGGTCAACCTGTAAGTGTGTAGGTAGGGGGTCAACCTGTAAGTGTGTAGGTCGGGGGTCAACCTGTAAGTGTGTAGGTAGGGGGTCAACCTGTAAGTGTGTAGGTAGGGGGTCAACCTGTAAGTGTGTAGGTAGGGGGTCAACCTGTAAGTGTATAGGTAGGGGGTCAACCTGTAAGTGTGTAGGTAGGGGGTCAACCTGTAAGTGTGTAGATAGGGGGTCAACCTGTAAGTGTGTAGGTAGGGGGTCAACCTGTAAGTGTGTAGGTAGGGGGTCAACCTGTAAGTGTGTAGGTAGGGGGTCAACCTGTAAGTGCGTAGGTAGGGGGTCAACCTGTAAGTGTGTAGGTCGGGGGTCAACCTGTAAGTGTGTAGGTCGGGGGTCAACCTGTAAGTGTGTATGTCGGGGGTCAACCTGTAAGTGTGTAGGTAGGGGGTCAACTTGTAAGTGTGTAGGTAGGGGGTCAACCTGTAAGTGTGTAGGTAGGGGGTCAACCTGTAAGTGTGTAGATAGGGGGTCAACCTGTAAGTGCGTAGGTAGGGGGTCAACCTGTAAGTGTGTAGGTCGGGGGTCAACCTGTAAGTGTGTAGGTCGGGGGTCAACCTGTAAGTGTGTATGTCGGGGGTCAACCTGTAAGTGTGTAGGTAGGGGGTCAACTTGTAAGTGTGTAGGTAGGGGGTCAACCTGTAAGTGTGTAGGTAGGGGGTCAACCTGTAAGTGTGTAGGTAGGGGGTCAACCTGTAAGTGTGTAGGTAGGGGGTCAACCTGTAAGTGTGTAGGTAGGGGGTCAACCTGTAAGTGTGTAGATAGGGGGTCAACCTGTAAGTGTGTAGGTAGGGGGTCAACCTGTAAGTGTGTAGGTAGGGGGTCAACCTGTAAGTGTGTAGGTAGGGGGTCAACCTGTAAGTGTGTAGGTAGGGGGTCAACCTGTAAGTGTGTAGATAGGGGGTCAACCTGTAAGTGTGTAGGTAGGGGGTCAACCTGTAAGTGTGTAGGTAGGGGGTCAACCTGTAAGTGTGTAGGTAGGGGGTCAACCTGTAAGTGCGTAGGTAGGGGGTCAACCTGTAAGTGTGTAGGTCGGGGGTCAACCTGTAAGTGTGTAGGTCGGGGGTCAACCTGTAAGTGTGTATGTCGGGGGTCAACCTGTAAGTGTGTAGGTAGGGGGTCAACCTGTAAGTGCGTAGGTAGGGGGTCAACCTGTAAGTGTGTAGGTCGGGGGTCAACCTGTAAGTGTGTAGGTCGGGGGTCAACCTGTAAGTGTGTATGTCGGGGGTCAACCTGTAAGTGTGTAGGTAGGGGGTCAACTTGTAAGTGTGTAGGTAGGGGGTCAACCTGTAAGTGTGTAGGTAGGGGGTCAACCTGTAAGTGTGTAGGTAGGGGGTCAACCTGTAAGTGCGTAGGTAGGGGGTCAACCTGTAAGTGTGTAGGTAGGGGGTCAACCTGTAAGTGCGTAGGTAGGGGGTCAACCTGTAAGTGTGTAGGTAGGGGGTCAACCTGTAAGTGCGTAGGTAGGGGGTCAACCTGTAAGTGTGTAGGTAGGGGGTCAACCTGTAAGTGCGAAGGTAGGGGGTCAACCTGTAAGTGTGTAGGTAGGGGGTCAACCTGTAAGTGTGTAGGTAGGGGGTCAACCTGTAAGTGTGTAGGTAGGGGGTCAACCTGTAAGTGTGTAGGTATGGGGTCAACCTGTAAGTGTATAGGTATGGGGTCAACCTGTAAGTGTGTAGGTAGGGGGTCAACCTGTAAGTGTGTAGGTAGGGGGTCAACCTGTAAGTGTGTAGGTAGGGGGTCAACCTGTAAGTGTGTAGATAGGGGGTCAACCTGTAAGTGTGTAGGTAGGGGGTCAACTTGTAAGTGTGTAGATAGGGGGTCAACCTGTAAGTGGTTGTAACCTGTAACAGTACCCCCAACAGTACTCCCAACAGTACTCCCAACAGTACCCCCAACAGTACCCCCAACAGTACTCCCAACAGTACCCCCAACAGTACTCCCAACAGTACTCCCAACAGTACTCCCAACAGTACCCCCAACAGTACTCTCAACAGTACTCCCAACAGTACTCCCAACAGTACTCCCAACAGTACCCTCAACAATACCCTCAACAGTACCCCCAACAGTACCCCCAACAGTACTCCCAACAGTACTCCCAACAGTACTCTCAACAGTACTCCCAACAGTACCCCCAACAGTACTCCAAACAGTACCCCCAACAGTACTCCCAACAGTACTCCCAACAGCACCCCCAACAGTACCCCCAACAGTACCCCCAACAGTACCCTCAACAGTACCCTCAATAGTACTCCCAACAGCACCCCCAACAGTACCCTCAACAGTACGCCCAACAGTACCCCCAACAGTACTCCCAACAGTACTCCCGGCAGTACCCCCGACAGTACTTTCAACAGTACTCCCAACAGTACTCCCATCAGTACCCCCAACAGTACCCTCAACAGTACTCCCAACAGTACCCCCAACAGT
The DNA here is from genome assembly GCF_029448725.1 of Salvelinus fontinalis. Taxonomy (NCBI): domain Eukaryota; kingdom Metazoa; phylum Chordata; class Actinopteri; order Salmoniformes; family Salmonidae; genus Salvelinus; species Salvelinus fontinalis. Next base: position 5,711,397 of record NC_074702.1, read on the forward strand.
ACCCCCAACAGTACCCCCAACAGTACCCCCAGCAGTACCCCCAACAGTACCCTCAACAGTACTCCCAACAGTACCCCCAACAGTACTCCCAACAGTACCCCCAACAGTACCCCCAACAGTACTCCCAACAGTACCCCCAACAGTACCCTCAACAGTACCCCCAACTGCACCCCCAACTGTACCCTCAACAGTACCCTCAACAGTACTCCCAACAGTACTCCCAACAGTACCCTCAACAGTACTCTCAACTGTACCCCCAACAGTACCCCCAACAGTACCCCCAACAGTACCCCCAACAGTACTCCCAACAGTACTCCCGACAGTACCCCAAACAGTACCCTCAACAGTACCCTCAACAGTACTCCCAACAGTACTCCCAACAGTACCCTCAACAGTACTCTCAACAGTACCCCCAACAGTACCCCCAACAGTACCCACAACAGTACCCCCAACAGTACTCCCAACAGTACCCACAACAGTACCCTCAACAGTACCCTCAACAGTACTACCAACAGTACTCCCAACAGTACTCCCAACAGTACTCCCAACAGTACTCCCAACAGTACCCCCAACAGTACTCCCAACAGTACCCCCAACAGTACTCCCAACAGTACTTTCAACAGTACTCCCAACAGTACTCCCAACAGTACTCCCAACAGTACCCCCAACAGTACTCCCAACGGTACCCTCAACGGTACCCCCAACAGTACTCCCAACAGTACTCCCAACAGTACCTCAACAATGTGTGCTGTTGGGGGGACTAGAGGAGTTGGAAAACACTGTTCTACAGTACACATAACATATGAAAGCCCAACCTAGTGGTTTTTGTTGATTGTCCTAGCTGGTTTGGACTCTCTCACTTCACTCTGGGCTCTGGGCCTTCTTTTAACCCCCGTCCCTATCTCTCTCCCTCTGTCTCTCTCTCTCCCCCTCTGTCTCTCTCTCTCTCTCGCTCTCTCTCTCTCTCCCCCTCTCTCTCCCTCTGTCTCTCTCTCTCCCCCTCTGTCTCTCTCTCTCTCCCTCTCTCTCTTTCTCTCTCTCTCTCTCTCCCTCTGTCTCTTTCTCTCCCCCTCTGTTTCTCTCTCTCTCTCTTTTTCTCTCTCTCTCTCTCTCTCTCTCTCTCTCTCTCTCTCTCTCTCTCTCCCTATCTCTCTCCCTATCTCTCTCCCTCTGTCTCTCTCTCTCCCCCTCTGTCTCTCTCTCTCTCTCTCTCTCCCTCTCTCTCTCTCTCTCTCTCTCTCTCTCTCTCTCTCTCTCCCTCTCTCTCTCTCCCTATCTCTCTCCCTCTCACGCTCTTTCTCCCTCTCTCTCCCCCCCCCTCTCTCTATCCCCCTCGTTCTCTCCTTTTGACATGATAAGGTCTGGAACAGTTATTACCAAAGCATTGTTACACAAACAATGAAATAAACAGAGGATGTGAAATGTCAACAGCAGAAACAGTAAAAGGACCATTCTCTCTCTCCCTGTCTCCCATCTCCTCCCTTTCCCTTTGTGTGTCTCTCTGTGTCTCTTTCTCTCTTCTGCTCTCTCCCTCCATTCTACCTCCCTCTACCCTACCCCCTACCCTCCTCTCAATTTCCCATCTCTCTATCTTTCCCTGTCCCCCCCCCCCTTTCTCCTCTCCTGTTTCTCATTGTCCCCCTTGTCTCCCTCTCTCTCCCCCAGACTGAGGGCTGTGATGGGGTGTTGGGGTCTGGCTTGGTGATTGACAGGTGTGGTCAGTGTGGGGGGCGGGACCTGTCCTGTCAGAAGCTGAGCGGGAGCTTCCAGAACACCAGTGTTCCCCTTGGTTACCACAGAATCCTGGACATCCCCCCAGGAGCTACTGCCATTAACATCACAGAGAGACACGCCAGCTCCAACTACCTGGGTAACACACACACATGCCAGGCTAGAGATAGTAAACCAAGCTGAAGACCACTACTAGTGTGGTCTAGAATTCACACCAAACTCCCAGGCCAACATAACAATGTCAGTCCAGTCATTGGAGCCTGAGAAGAGATGTAGATTTGAGAATGTCATTTGGCCAGTGAATGTGTGTGTGTTGGACTGGCATTGTTATGTTGGCCTGGGAGTCTGGTGTGAATTCTTTGGCCTGGCAGACTAACCTCAGATAAAGCTGCTATTGTCACAGTCCTTAGAGGCCTAGAGCAGAGACACCGTGTGTCTGTCTGCCTACTGTCTGCTGTCTGTTAATGAGACTAAACTCTGTGTGTGTGTGTGTGTCTGTCTGTGTGTGTGTGCGGTTAGTGTGTCTGAGTCTATGTTTGTATGTGTGTCTTTTTAGAGGAATTGACTGGTTTGCAGACTGAACATGACTTTAAAAGAAAACCAAACCCAAACCCTCCCTTCGTCCTCCCCTTTCCTCCCCCTTCTCTCAACCATTCCTCCTTTCTCTCTATTCATCCCCTCCCCCCTCCTCCATCTCTCCCCTCCCTCCCCCCTCCTCCTCCCAGCCCTACGTAGTGGTACAGGTGTGTCAGTAGTGAATGGGCGCTGGGCGGTGGATCCTCCAGGAGACTACGAGGCAGGGGGGACTACCTTCACCTACACCCGCCCCAGGGCTCTCTCTGATGGGCAGGAGGACAGAGGAGAGACCCTTACAGCTCCAGGACCCACCACCACACAACTGACTCTATATGTGAGTAGGACACACTTTTACACACGCACATTGCCCACACACACACACACATAAACACACACACACACACACACACACACATAAACACACATAAACACACATAAACACACATAAACACACATAAACACACACACTTATACACACATAAACACACATAAACACACACACTTATACACACATAAACACACACACTTATACACACATGCACACACATAAACACACACACTTATACACACATGCACACACACCCACCCACACACACAAATAAACACACACACACTTTTGTTGATTAAATCAGAAGATATATCTCTCTGCTCCTGTGTTACATATAGATGTCAATGGCCCTGGGCTATGTTGTCCTGTAGTTTATATAGATCACCATGAAGACAGGGTTATGTTGTCCTGTAGTTTATATACATCACCATGAAGACAGGATTATGTTGTCCTGTAGTTTATATAGATCACCATGAAGACAGGATTATGTTGTCCTGTAGTTTATATAGATCACCATGAAGACAGGGTTATGTTGTCCTGTAGTTTATATAGATCACCATGAAGACAGGGTTATGTTGTCCTGTAGTTTATATACAGTCGTATGAAAAACTTTGGGCACCCCTGACAATTTCCATGATTTCCATTTATAAATAATTGGGTGTTTGGGTCAGCAATTTCATTTTGATCTATCAAATAACTGATGGACACAGTAATATTTCAGTAGTGAAATTAGGTTTATTGGATTAACAGAAAATGTGCAATATGCATCAAAACAAAATTAGACGGGTGCATAAATTTGGGCACCCCAATAGAAAAATCACATAATTATTTAGTAGAGCCTCCTTTTGCTAAAATAACAGCCTCTAGATGCTTCCCATAGCCTCTAATGAGTGTCTGGATTCTGGATGAAGGTATTTTGGACCATTCCTCCTTACAAAACATCTCCAGTTCAGTTAGGTTTGATGGTTGCCGAGCATGGACAGCCTGCTTCAAATCATCCCACAGATTCTCAATGATATTCAGGTCTGGGGACTGGGATGGCCATTCCAGAACATTGTACTTGTTCCTCTGCATAAATGCCCGGGTAGATTTTGAGCAGTGTTTTGGGTCGTTGTCTTGTTGAAATATCCAGCGCCGGCGTAACTTCAACTTTGTGACTGATTCTTCAACATTATTCCCAAGAATCTGCTGATATTGAGTGGAATCCATGCGACCCTCATTTTTAACAAGATTCCCAGTACCGGCACTGGCCACACAGCCCCACAGCATGATGGAACCCCCACCAAATTTGACTGTGGGTAGCAAGTGTTTTTCTTGGAACGCTGTGTTCTTTTGCCGCCATGCATAACGTCCCTTGTTATGACCAAATAACTCAATCTTTGTTTCATCAGTCCACAGCACCTTATTCCAAAATGAAGCTGGCTTGTCCAAATGTGCGTTTGCATACCTCAAGTGACTCTGTTTGTAACGTGTGTGCAGAAAAGGCTTCTTCCGCATCACTCTCCTATACAGCTTCTCCATGTGCAAAGTGCGCTGAATTGTTGAACGATGCACAGTGACACCATCTGCAGCAAGATGATGTTGTAGGTCTTTGGAGGTGGTCTGTGAGCTGTTTTTGACCGTTCTCACCATCCTTCGCCTTTGCTTCGCCGATATTTTACTTGGCCTGCCACTTCTGGCCTTAACAAGAACTGTGCCTGTGGTCTTCCATTTCCTCACTATGTTCCTCACAGTGGACACTGATAGCTTTTTGTAGCCTTCCTCTAAACCATAATGTTGAACAATCTTTGTTTACAGGTCATTTGAGAGTTGTTTTGAGGCCCCCATGTTGCCACTTCAGAGGAGAGTCAAAGTGAACAACAACTTGCAATTGGCCACCTTAAATACCTTTTCTCATGATTGGATGCACTTGTCTATGAAGTTCAAGGCTTAATGAGCTCACCAAACCAATTGTGTGTTCCAATTAATCAGTGCTAAGTAGTTACAGGTATTCAAATCAACAGAATGACAAGGGTGCCCACATTTTTGCATAGCCTATTTTTCACATCTGATTTAATTTCATACAACTTCATATTGCTACACTAAAAATCTTTGTCTGGACAATACCCCAGTACTCAGCTTTTATTAGAAAATGAATGGCATGCCACTGTGATCATTTTCTGTGATGACAGAGTAAATTATTATGCAGCCTCAGAGTGGTGCCCAAACTTTTTCATACGACTGTAGATCACCATGAAGACAGGGTTATGTTGTCCTGTAGTTTATATAGATCACCATGAAGACAGGGTTATGTTGTCCTGTAGTTTATATAGATCACCATGAAGACAGGGTTATGTTGTCCTGTAGTTTATATAGATCACCATGAAGAAAGGGTTATGTTGTCCTGTAGTTTATATAGATCACCATGAAGACAGGATTATGTTGTCCTGTAGTTTATATAGATCACCATGAAGATTATATAGATCACCATGAAGACAGGATTATGTTGTCCTGTAGTTTATATAGATCACCATGAAGACAGGGTTATGTTGTCCTGTAGTTTATATAGATCACCATGAAGACAGGGTTATGTTGTCCTGTAGTTTATATAGATCACCATGAAGACAGGGTTATGTTGTCCTGTAGTTTATATAGATCACCATGAAGACAGGATTATGTTGTCCTGTAGTTTATATAGATCACCATGAAGACAGGGTTATGTTGTCCTGTAGTTTATATAGATCACCATGAAGACAGGATTATGTTGTCCTGTAGTTTATATAGATCACCATGAAGACAGGGTTATGTTGTCCTGTAGTTTATATAGATCACCATGAAGATTATATAGATCACCATGAAGACAGGATTATGTTGTCCTGTAGTTTATATAGATCACCATGAAGACAGGGTTATGTTGTCCTGTAGTTTATATAGATCACCATGATGACAGGGTTATGTTGTCCTGTAGTTTATATACATCAGCATGAAGACAGGGCATGTGATGATAGCATTATCCTTGGTTAAACACAGCTAGACTGAGGCTTGGGCTGAGCCTGCTAAGATAGCCAGGCTTAATAACACCAACATCAGGCTAAGATTTAATAACACCAACACCAGGCCCAGGCTAAGATTTAATAACACCAACACCAGGCCCAGGCTAAGATTTAATAACACCAACATCAGGCCCAGGCTAATATGTAATAACACCAACATCAGGCCCAGGCTAAGATTTAATAACACCAACACCAGGCCCAGGCTAAGATTTAAAAACACCAACACCAGGCCCAGGCTAAGATTTAATAACACCAACACCAGGCCCAGGCTAAGATATAATAACACCAACACCAGGTCCAGGCTAAGATTTAATAACACCAGGCCCAGGCTAAGATTTAATAACACCAACACCAGGCCCAGGCTAAGATTTAATAACACCAACACTAGCCCCAGGCTAAGATGTAATAACACCAACACCAGGCTAAGATTTAATAACACCAACACTAGCCCCAGGCTAAGATGTAATAACACCAACACCAGGCTAAGATTTAATAACACCAACACCAGGCCCAGGCTAAGATTTAATAACACCTACATCAGGTACAGGCTAAGGTTTAATAACACCAACACCAGGCCCAGGCTAAGATTTAATAACACCAACACCAGGCCCATGCTAAGATTTAATAATACCAACACCAGGCCCAGTCTAAGATTTAATAACACCGACACCAGGCCCAGGTTAAGATTTAATAACACCAACACCAGGCCCAGGCTAAGATTTAATAACACCGACACCAGGCCCAGGCTAAGATTTAATAACACCGACACCAGGCCCAGGTTAAGATTTAATAACACCAACACTAGGCCCAGGCTAAGGTGTAATAACACCAACACTAGGCCCAGGCTAAGATTTAATAACACCAACACCAGGCCCAGGCTAAGATTTAATAACACCAACACTAGGCACAGGCTAAGATTTAATAACACCAGGCCCATGCTAAGGTTTAATAACACCAACACTAGGCCCAGGCTAAGGTTTAATAACACCAACACTAGGCCTAGGCTAAGATTTAATAACACCAACACCAGGCCCAGGCTAAGATTTAATAACACCAACATCAGGTACAGGCTAAGATTTAATAACACCAACACCAGGTCCAAGCTAAGATGTGATAACACCGACACTAGGCCCAGGCTAAGATTTAATAACACCAACACAAGGCCCAGGCTAAGATTTAATATCAACAACACCAGGCTAATATTTAATAACACCAACATCAGGTACAGGCTAAGATTTAATAACACCAACACAAGGCCCAGGCTAAGATTTAATATCAACAACACCAGGCCCAGGCTAAGATTTAACAACACCAACATCAGATGCAGGCTAAGATTTAATAACACCAACACTAGGCCCAGGCTAAGATTTAATAACACCAACACCAGGCTAAGATTTAATAACACCAACACTAGGCCCAGGCTAAGATTTAATAACACCAACACCAGGCTAAGATGTAATAACACCAGGCTAAGATGTAATAACACCAACACCAGGCTAAGATTTAATAACACCAGGCCCAGGCTAAGATTTAATAACACCAGGCCCAGTCTAAGATTTAATAACACCTACATCAGGTACAGGCTAAGATTTAATAACACCAACACCAGGCCCAGGCTAAGATTTAATAACAACAACACCCGGCCCAGGCTAAGATTTAATAACACCAACACTAGGCCCATGCTAAGATTTAATAACACCAGGCCCATGCTAAGATTTAATAACACCAACACTAGGCCCAGGCTAAGGTTTAATAACACCAACACTAGGCCCAGGATAAGATTTAATAACACCAACACCAGGCCCAGGCTAAGATTTAATAACACCAACACTAGGCACAGGCTAAGATTTAATAACACCAACACCAGGCTAAGATGTAATAACACCAACACTAGGCACAGGCTAAGATTTAATAACACCAACACCAGGCTAAGATTTAATAACACCAACACCAGGCCCAGGCTAAGATTTAATAACACCAACACTAGGCCCAGGCTAAGATTTAATAACACCAACACCAGGCTAAGATTTAATAACACCAACACCATGCCCAGGCTAAGACTTAATAACACCAACACTAGGCCCAGGCTAAGATTTAATAACACCAACACCAGGCCCAGGCTAAGATTTAATAACACCAACACTAGGCACAGGCTAAGATTTAATAACACCAACACCAGGCTAAGATTTAATAACATGAACACCAGGCCCAGGCTAAGATTTAATAACACCAACATCAGGTACAGGCTAAGGTTTAATAACACCAACACTAGGCCCAGGCTAAGATTTAATATCACCAACACCAGGCCCAGGCTAAGATTTAATAACACCAACACTAGGCACAGGCTAAGATTTAATAACACCAGGCCCATGCTAAGGTTTAATAACACCAACACTAGGCCCAGGCTAAGGTTTAATAACACCAACACTAGGCCTAGGCTAAGATTTAATAACACCAACACCAGGCCCAGGCTAAGATTTAATAACACCAACATCAGGTACAGGCTAAGATTTAATAACACCAACACCAGGTCCAAGCTAAGATGTGATAACACCGACACTAGGCCCAGGCTAAGATTTAATAACACCAACACAAGGCCCAGGCTAAGATTTAATATCAACAACACCAGGCTAATATTTAATAACACCAACATCAGGTACAGGCTAAGATTTAATAACACCAACACAAGGCCCAGGCTAAGATTTAATATCAACAACACCAGGCCCAGGCTAAGATTTAACAACACCAACATCAGATGCAGGCTAAGATTTAATAACACCAACACTAGGCCCAGGCTAAGATTTAATAACACCAACACCAGGCTAAGATTTAATAACACCAACACTAGGCCCAGGCTAAGATTTAATAACACCAACACCAGGCTAAGATGTAATAACACCAGGCTAAGATGTAATAACACCAACACCAGGCTAAGATTTAATAACACCAGGCCCAGGCTAAGATTTAATAACACCAGGCCCAGTCTAAGATTTAATAACACCTACATCAGGTACAGGCTAAGATTTAATAACACCAACACCAGGCCCAGGCTAAGATTTAATAACAACAACACCCGGCCCAGGCTAAGATTTAATAACACCAACACTAGGCCCATGCTAAGATTTAATAACACCAGGCCCATGCTAAGATTTAATAACACCAACACTAGGCCCAGGCTAAGGTTTAATAACACCAACACTAGGCCCAGGATAAGATTTAATAACACCAACACCAGGCCCAGGCTAAGATTTAATAACACCAACACTAGGCACAGGCTAAGATTTAATAACACCAACACCAGGCTAAGATGTAATAACACCAACACTAGGCACAGGCTAAGATTTAATAACACCAACACCAGGCTAAGATTTAATAACACCAACACCAGGCCCAGGCTAAGATTTAATAACACCAACACTAGGCCCAGGCTAAGATTTAATAACACCAACACCAGGCTAAGATTTAATAACACCAACACCATGCCCAGGCTAAGACTTAATAACACCAACACTAGGCCCAGGCTAAGATTTAATAACACCAACACCAGGCCCAGGCTAAGATTTAATAACACCAACACTAGGCACAGGCTAAGATTTAATAACACCAACACCAGGCTAAGATTTAATAACATGAACACCAGGCCCAGGCTAAGATTTAATAACACCAACATCAGGTACAGGCTAAGGTTTAATAACACCAACACTAGGCCCAGGCTAAGATTTAATATCACCAACACCAGGCCCAGGCTAAGATTTAATAACACCAACACTAGGCACAGGCTAAGATTTAATAACACCAGGCCCATGCTAAGGTTTAATAACACCAACACTAGGCCCAGGCTAAGGTTTAATAACACCAACACTAGGCCTAGGCTAAGATTTAATAACACCAACACCAGGCCCAGGCTAAGATTTAATAACACCAACATCAGGTACAGGCTAAGATTTAATAACACCAACACCAGGTCCAAGCTAAGATGTGATAACACCGACACTAGGCCCAGGCTAAGATTTAATAACACCAACACAAGGCCCAGGCTAAGATTTAATATCAACAACACCAGGCTAATATTTAATAACACCAACATCAGGTACAGGCTAAGATTTAATAACACCAACACAAGGCCCAGGCTAAGATTTAATATCAACAACACCAGGCCCAGGCTAAGATTTAACAACACCAACATCAGATGCAGGCTAAGATTTAATAACACCAACACTAGGCCCAGGCTAAGATTTAATAACACCAACACCAGGCTAAGATTTAATAACACCAACACTAGGCCCAGGCTAAGATTTAATAACACCAACACCAGGCTAAGATGTAATAACACCAGGCTAAGATGTAATAACACCAACACCAGGCTAAGATTTAATAACACCAGGCCCAGGCTAAGATTTAATAACACCAGGCCCAGTCTAAGATTTAATAACACCTACATCAGGTACAGGCTAAGATTTAATAACACCAACACCAGGCCCAGGCTAAGATTTAATAACAACAACACCCGGCCCAGGCTAAGATTTAATAACACCAACACTAGGCCCATGCTAAGATTTAATAACACCAGGCCCATGCTAAGATTTAATAACACCAACACTAGGCCCAGGCTAAGGTTTAATAACACCAACACTAGGCCCAGGATAAGATTTAATAACACCAACACCAGGCCCAGGCTAAGATTTAATAACACCAACACTAGGCACAGGCTAAGATTTAATAACACCAACACCAGGCTAAGATGTAATAACACCAACACTAGGCACAGGCTAAGATTTAATAACACCAACACCAGGCTAAGATTTAATAACACCAACACCAGGCCCAGGCTAAGATTTAATAACACCAACACTAGGCCCAGGCTAAGATTTAATAACACCAACACCAGGCTAAGATTTAATAACACCAACACCATGCCCAGGCTAAGACTTAATAACACCAACACTAGGCCCAGGCTAAGATTTAATAACACCAACACCAGGCCCAGGCTAAGATTTAATAACACCAACACTAGGCACAGGCTAAGATTTAATAACACCAACACCAGGCTAAGATTTAATAACATGAACACCAGGCCCAGGCTAAGATTTAATAACACCAACATCAGGTACAGGCTAAGGTTTAATAACACCAACACTAGGCCCAGGCTAAGATTTAATATCACCAACACCAGGCCCAGGCTAAGATTTAACAACACCAACATCAGATGCAGGCTAAGATTTAATAACACAGACACTAGGCCCAGGCTAAGATTTAATAACACCAACACCAGGCTAAGATTTAATAACACCAACACCAGGCCCAGGCTAAGATTTAATAACACCAACATCAGGTACAGGCTAAGATTTAATAACACCAACACAAGGCCCAGGGTAAGATTTAATATCAACAACACCAGGCCCAGGCTAAGATTTAACAACACCAACATCAGATGCAGGCTAAGTTTTAATAACACCAACACTAGGCCCAGGCTAAGATTTAATAACACCAACACCAGGCTAAGATTTAATAACACCAACACTAGGCCCAGGCTAAGATTTAATAACACCAACACCAGGCTAAGATTTAATAACACCAACATCAGGTACAGGCTAAGATTTAATAACACCAACACCAGGCCCAGTCTAAGATTTAATAACACCTACATCAGGCCCAGGCTAAGATTTAATAACAACACTACCCGGCCCAGGCTAAGATTTAATAACACCAGGCCCATGCTAAGATTTAATAACACCAACACCATGTCCAGGCTAAGATTTAATTACACCAACACTAGGCCCAGGCTAAGATTTAATTACACCAACACCAGGCCCAGTCTAAGATTTAATAACACCAACATCAGGCCCAGGCTAAGATTTAAGAACACCAACACCAGGCCCAGGCTAAGATTTAAAAACACCAACACCAGGCCCAGGCTAAGATTTAAAAACACCAACACCAGGCCCAGGCTAAGATTTAATAACACCAACACCAGGCCCAGGCTAAGATTTAATAACACCAACACCAGGTTCAGGCTAAGATTTAATAACACCAGGCCCAGGCTAAGATTTAATAACACCAGGCCCAGGCTAAGATTTAATAACACCAACACTAGGCCCGGGCTAAGCTTTAATAACACCAACACTAGGCCCAGGCTAAGATGTAATAACACCAACGCCAGGCTAAGATTTAATAACACCAACACCAGGCCCAGGCTAAGATTTAATAACACTAACATCAGGTACAGGCTAAGATTTAATAACACCAACACTAGGCCCAGGCTAAGATTTAATAACACCAACACCAGGTCCAGGCTAAGATTTAATAACACCAACACCATGTCCAGGCTAAGATTTAATAACACCAACACTAGGCCCAGGCTAAGATTTAATAACACCAACACTAGGCCCAGGCTAAGATTTAATAACACCAACACCAGGCTAAGATGTAATAACACCAACATCAGGTACAGGCTAAGATTTTATAACACCGACACCAGGCCCAGGCTAAGATTTAATAACACTAACACCAGGCCCAGGTGTCACGTTCCTGACCTGTTTTCCGTTGTTTTTGAACTTTGTTTAGTTGGTCAGGACGTGAGCTGGGTGGGTAGTCTATGTTATGTGTTTCTATTTTGGGTTAAATGTGTTGCCTGATATGGTTCTCAATTAGGGGCAGGTGTTTGACGTTTCCTCTGATTGAGAACCATATTAAGCAACACATTTAACCCAACATAGAAACACATAACATAGACTACCCACCCAGCTCACGTCCTGACCAACTAAACAAAGTTCAAAAACAACAGAAAACAGGTCAGGAATGTGACAGAACCCCCCTCTCAAATTGGTGGGTGAATCTGTAACGTTCGTCATATTCCTCCTCCTCGGACGAGGAGGAGCATGGATTGGACCAACACGCAGCGAGGTATGGAGACATAATGAACATTTATTAAAGCAAAGAACACTTGAATAGAACCAAAACAACAAAACGACGTAGACAGACCTGAACTTGAGAACTTACATAGACACGAAGAACGCACGAACAGGAAAGACTAGCCAAACGAACGAACAAGTGAACGAACGAAACAGTCCCGTGTGGTGCAAACAGACACAGACACAGGAACAATCACCCACAAACAAACAGTGAGAACAGCCTACCTTAATATGGTTCTCAATCAGAGGAAACGTCGAACACCTGCCCCTAATTGAGAACCATATCAGGTAACACATTTAACCCAACATAGAAACACATAACATAGACTACCCACCCAGCTCACGTCCTGACCAACTAAACAAAGTTCAAAAACAACGGAAAACAGGTCAGGAACGTGACACCAGGCTAAGATTTAATAACACCAACACCAGGCCCAGGCTAAGATTTGATTAAAGAGATGTAGCATACCTCTGAGGTTTCCCTAGCTGTGGGAGAGAGAGGGCTCTGAGGGATAAAGTTAGAACAATGTCTCCCTGGAAACAGACCAGCTTCATCTCTATGGGTTGACCTGTATTTAGAACGAGATTAATAAAATATGAAAAATAGAGGTTATAAAGATCAGAAATGAGAAGATTAAATGTTGCCCTCACAGACCCATGTAATGCAGAGTGAAGCTAATCACATGTAGACAACCTCTGGAATCTCTACCTCACATTGCACCCCTTTTGAAATCTGTTTCTCTATCCCTCTCACCTTTTTCTCTCTCCCTCCGACTCCTTCTCTCTCTCTCTCCCTCTTACTCCTACTCTCTCTCTCTCTCTCTCTGTCGTTCTCCAGATCATCTTCCATAGGCAGAATCCAGGGATCGACTATGAATTCTACATCCCAACAGAAAAGAAAGCGGAAGAGAGGGAGAGGCCGCGAGAGAGAGAAAGAGAGAGGCCTAGAGAGAGAGAAGTAGAGAGGGAACGACCGAGGGATGGAGGGAGGGAACCCCTGAGAGACACTAGTGAGTCTGACATTCCTCTTTTCTCCTCTTCCCCCTGTTATTTTCCCATGGTGTTCAGAATAAAGCTGTGTGATAGTGACCAGTCAGATCGTCAGCGAATAGGACCAGGAAGTAGATCGTCATGGAATAGGACCAGGAAGTAGATCGTCAGGGAATAGGACCAGGAAGTAGATCGTCAGGGAATAGGACCCGGAAGTAGATCATCAGGGAATAGGACCAGGAAGTAGATTGTCAGGGAATAGGACGGGGAAGTAGATTGTTAGGGAATAGGACCAGGACGTAGATCATTAGGAAATAGGACCAGGAAGTAGATCATTAGGGAATAGGACCAGGAAGTAGATCGTTAGGGAATAGGACCAGGACGTAGATCGTTAGGGAATAGGACCAGGAAGTAGATCGTCAGGGAATAGGACCAGGAAGTAGATCGTCAGGGAATAGGACCAGGAAGTAGATCGTTAGGGAATAGGACCAGGAAGTAGATCATTAGGGAATAGGTCCAGGAAGTAGATTGTCAGGGAATAGGACGGGGAAGTAGTATGGGATGATGTCACGCTCTATTCTCTGTTACTGTCCTTTAAGAATAAAGATGTATTATGTGTCTAATGTTAAGGAATGATATATCATCTGTCTAGATGTAATTGACAGTAAATAGAACTAATCCAAGCCAGACTGGAGAGAGTGAGTCTGAGTAGTGTACTTTAGATGTGTGGGTGTGGCCAGGGGTGAGGGGAGGGGAGGGGTGATAGGGGTAGGGGTAGGGGTGAGAGAAGCAGGGGGAGGGAGTTGAATGCTATGGGTGAGGGGGAGAAAAGTTTGGCGAGAGGGTTTAGGGAAAGGGGAGCAAGAGGGGTGAGAGAAGTGAGAGGGTGTGTCTGAAACTAAAAATGACATCATTTTTACATCATCAGCTCGAACAAGTGATTCACTCTCTCTCTGTTTTTATTTGTTCCCTTCCTTCCATTTCTCCCTGCCTCTCTCTCTCTCTCTCTCTCTCTCTCTCTCTCTCTCTCTCTCTCTCTCTCTCTCAGGTTCTCTCATTGTAACAGTGGAAGACCCTATCCCTCCTCCCCCCATCTCCTCTTCGTCCTCTTCCTTCTCCTCTTCTACCGCAGACAGATGGACAGCTGAGAGCTCCCGTCCCCGAGGCTCGGTACCCAATCGGAATGCTCGAATCCCACCTCGTACCGACCTGCCCCTCGACACCCAGTCACCCTTTGTATGGAGGAGGGGCGAGCTCACTGAGTGTACTGCTTCCTGTGGCAAAGGTCAGAGTTAAAAAAATACTTGGACTGTGGGTATGTATGTGTATATGTGTGTGTGTTTGGGCGTGCATGTGCATGTGTGTGCCTATAATCATAGTTCGCTGTGTGTAGAATTGTCCTCCTGATACAGTTCTAGGTTCAGCAAAATGCTCCCAAATCCTGACCTTTACCATAAGGAGGGAAAACACAAAACTGGCCTTAGATCAGTGTCTAATGGCAACAACTTCATCATACTTCTCAGGGGCTTGCTGTGTTACATCTCCCTCTTGTGGTTATTCAAGGGAAGTGGAACACTATTGAACTGAAACAGTGATTTCCTTGGAGCTGTTAGAATGAGACAGTTTATGGGTGCGTTTGTGTGGTAAGACTAAAGCAACCGACTGTAGCTGAAAGTGGAGAAGTGAGGTCGGGGGAGGTGCGTCTGCTACAGCAGAAAGGGGAACAGCAAGGCTCAGTGCAACATGGCAGGG